>NW_025931018.1:200403-240791 GCF_000764305.2 Hyalella azteca
CATCTGGCGAAAAGCTTTGCATTCTGTTCAATCAGAGTGGCCAAATGGTTACAGTTCATTGTTTACATATACGAATATTTCTCGTATAGCTTGGCTTACTATAAAGTTCTGGAACAACCATTGCACCACTGAACTCGGTTCTAACGGCAGTGTGCTCGCCGAGTTGGGAAGAGGTGCTTTTAACCTTCTACCGCCTGACATGAGTAACCGGAGCACTATATTGTCACAAAACTACTTCCCAAAATTGATACGTTCTAGACTTCTAGTGAGCGCAAAGTGACTTGCACTTATGGTTGCCGCCACGTACAACTTTAAAATGTTTTATGTTGCGTACAAACGTCCTCGGGCTTCTACACTCAATAATTTACGTATAATTTGAGTTGAAACTTATGTTCCCGGAGAGGGACATATGGCGGTAGAGGGTTAACTATAAGTGCTGACGTGGGAGTGTTAGGTAGGTGTTCATTGTGTTGTAGAAACGATGTGGAGTTAGGTAACGGGAGTTTACATTGTGACTTTGAGGGATTACTCAAGGATGCATTGCATTACGGTGATCTAGTAAGGGTGGGGCGAAAAGCTTTGCATTCTGTTCAATCAGAGTGGCCAAATGGTTACAGTTCATTGTTTACATATACGAATATTTCTCGTATAGCTTGGCTTACTATAAAGTTCTGGAACAACCATTGCACCACTGAACTCGGTTCTAACGGCAGTGATTGATAGTATTTTTGAATACTATGTGTCTCTATACATAATTTAAATCACTTTTCCTGTGAAGTTTGTGTACTTACATACATTAAAAATACGATTTTTTAAGTGTAAGAATATTTATTTCCCCCCACTGTATGTAACCGGAGCACTATTGTCACAAAAACTACTTCCCAAAAAGGATACGTTCTAGTGAGCACAAAGTGACTTGCACTGATGGTTGCCGCCACGTACAGCTTTAAAATGTTTTCTGTTGCGTACAAACGTCCTCCGGCTTCTACACTCAATAATTTACGTATAATTTAAGTTGAAACTTATGCTCCCGGAGAGGGACATATGGCGGTAGAGTGTTAATTATAAGTGCTGACGTGGTAGTGTTAGGTAGGTGTTCATTGTGTTGTAGTTTTGATGTGGAGTTAGGTAACGGGAGTTTACATTGTGACTTTGAGGGATTACTCAAGGATGCATTGCATTACGGTGATCTAGTAAGGGTGGGGCGAGAAGCTTTCTTTCACAGGGTGGCCAAATGGTTACAGTTCAAAGTAACACGATTGTAGCAGCGAAGTTCGAGACCCCCAATAAGCTATGGATGTTCTGCGATGTTAACAAGCGACGACAGGCCTACAGCCTATTAAACGATGACACCGCTATTGTTATTTATATTATTATTCATGATGTTAGGACCGGAGGGGACTTTGCGTAATTTTGCCGTTGTGGAGTTAGGTGGAAATGCTTTTATCATTGTATTGACCTAGTGGAATTGGTAATGGTTCTTGACATTGTTGTGAGATGGTAGAGTTGAAACTGGATGTTTTCGTCGTTATGGTAGACATGAGGCTGTAATGTTTCTACACTGTTTCTCTTGGTTGACGTTTTATGGCAGCAAAAACTCAACTTGGTTTTTCTGTGGTCACTTAATGAGCCCCTTTGAGGCAGATCATGGCGTACATGGTAGGCAACGTGAAATCATCATACTCTCTCTTACGTGAGAACTAACACAAATAGACCTAGGCTTCACTCCTCATTAAGGGGGGGTGTCTACCCTAAAATTTTCGGATTTGGCATTTTCGGTTTTTGGTCTCATCTTAAAGCTGACATTCTGCCCTATCCAACGGTACCACTGCCATCTCTGTACGTTGATTTATGATTTCAGGACATTTCATGAAAGGGGGGCGGGTGGGAAAGTTCTTTAAGCAATTAGATAGGAACTAATTAGCTGCTGAGCTCTTTAAATATAGTGTCTACTTGAGTTGTGTTGCAGTATCGTGTTTAGTCTCATCTTAAAGCTGACATTCTGGCCTATCCAACGGTGCCACTATCATCTCTCTACGTTGATTTTTACGTACACGACACTTCATGAAAGAGGGACGGGGGGTGAGTTCTTTCAGTATTTACATAGGAACTAATTCGCTGCTGCAGCACTACAAATGCAGTGTTTTTGTGAGGTCTGACTCAGTGTGCCTCCGGGCTTTGTAGGGAGAGGTGCGCATGTAGTCGCTCCCACCAACCTAGCTTGAGTGGAATCAAGCTCCAGAAACGTTTAGTTTGGTATCTATGCTACATTGAGCGCATTTTGTGGTCCGCGCGGGACTTTGTCGCGCTCTCCTCAACATTCACACTTATTGTCACGGAAAACCCATCTCCTCCTAGAGTTTTGAAGCTACAGCGATTTTTTTTGATTTGTGCATAGTTTGGATTCAAAATGAGGGGGAGGGGGAAAATTTGATGAAAATTAGAAGAAAATGAGATAAAAACGGGAAAATACGTATATAAAAAAACTGAGGCAAAAATCGAAAATTGGGCTTCGTTACTCGATTGGTATGCGCTTTACGAATCGAATGGTATATGTCTCAATGTTGTAGCTTGAAAACCCTAGGAGGAGATAGATTTCTACAGTACCCCTTTTTTTGTCGGTTTTCTATGAATTACACGTTTTCTATTAATTTTTACGAAACATCATACGAACAAAATGTGTTTTATTTTGGTTTTACATACATGGTGTAAGTTTCAGAAAGATCCGTTAGTAAATGTGGAAGTTTTTCTGGATGGTAGACTCCCCTTAACTGACTCGTCTATAACTACCCGTCTACAATAACGGTGTGTGTTGAAATAAACGAAAACTACGTTACGTTTACTCCTCGATATATCACTTCAGTTGATGACTTATTTATCACCTAACTCACAGCTTTGTGTGCACGTATTTTCATCTTCGCTATGCGATGATGGCTTTTCAATAGCTTTTATTCGATCTGTTGCAAAGCGGTCAGGAATTGCTGAGTCAAGTCTCTGTTTTGATGAAAGTATCATCTAGAAATTGAATTGGTAAATACAGTCCCATTATATTGAGCTAAAATATTACATTCTTCAATAGTTAGTTGGTTGATCCTACTACTGGAACCCGGTATGTAAAACGTTCACACGCATTATTGCGGAATTCTTATCTCACAATGGGACCTGGCTGAAGCAGGACCAGCTGCTAATTGGATTAACTTATCCAATAATATTATAATGAACAAAAATCTTTCAATTAGAGGAGGAATGGTATCGATACAAGTGCACAATACCTAATAAAAAGCAATATATTGTTGTTTCTTTTATTGTCATTAAAACAGTAAACATTAATTGTGCAACAACAAGGAAGCCTTTTCTCTAGCAACTTAGCGAAATTGTTGCTCAGACAATGACATGAAAAACCACGGAAAGCTACACTTGATAACAACAAAAAGAACAAAGCTACTTGATAGCACGTTTTATCTGACAAAACCTCGTCTCTTTTGTCGTTCGATAAAGTTGAGGTCAGCAAAATTCGTCCACATTTTTATAGTACTTCAAGATTTTTTTCAACAGACTTTCAACATGAGAGTTTTTTCCGCTCCTGTGTTCCTCTGCGTTGCTTATGATACCTCCAGTGCGAATATTTATTTATAATCATGGTCAGCTCAAGCCTTTGACCATGAGAAAACGCAGCAAATGCAGTACTCATTTTTGAACCCTTCCGAGCCTCAAACCCTCAACGACTTGTCACGTTTAAAATTGTAATTAGAGAATTGTTTAATTTTAATGAAATAACTACGTAGTTAATTCGGAACTAAATTGATTGACTATCAGCAATTCCCTAATATTGATTAATTCTTGACACGATAGTAAACTAATTAATAGGAATATGCCCCACCGCAGGGTCTTCTGACGCGTGTCTGTACTCGTCAGAACTCTTATGGTAATTCGCACTTCTATGGGATTGTTACTGAGCGCCCCACCGCTTCGCGCGCAGTATCTGCCTTCGAGTCTCAGTAGTGGGGTTGAGTTATTGTGTAAGTAGGATTCCTTACATTAAGTTATTATGTAGGTATGATTCCTTACATTAAGTTATTATGTAGGTATGATTCACATTAAGTTATTATGTAGGTAGGATTCCTTACATTAAGTTATTATGTAGGTATGATTCCTTACATTTCCCTTTTCTGTCTCTCGTGCGTACGTGTGTTGGGTGTAATGGCAAACTAGTGACAACGGTGCGTGTTGGGTGTAATGGCAAACTAGTGACAACGGTGCGTGTTGGGTGTAATGGTAAACTAGTGGCAACGGTGCGTGTTGGGTGTAATGGCAAACTAGTGGCAACGGTGCGTGTTGGGTGTAATGGAACCATCACACTCACCCCTTCATTCATAATTGCGATAAGCTAGTCGCTCATACGCCACACATTCATCAGGTGCACCAGAGTTTCCCTCTCACCTCCGTCACACATGAAGCACTCATCATAATTCCTCTCATTCCATTTGTCTATCCTTTGCACCCTGAATCCGTTCCAGTCTCACTTCATAACTCAAAACTCGTCCCATTCTTCTCTCCTTAAAGTTACTCGATCCCATGATCCCTCTCGGCAACCACCGCAATCTCCCTATGGGGGCTCCTAGAGCCACTCTGTTCTGTATCACTTTCAGTTTATCTAGCTCACCATCGCTGTATGCTAATGTAGCAAATCCATACGTAATACTGAGAATTGTCATACTTTTTCGTAATTATTTTAATACTTCCTACTTACTTGCTCTTACTTTTGCTGAACTTCCAAGTATGCCCATGGACTGATCTGCCCTACCTAAATTAACAGCGCACTTGACCTCGCACAACCCTATAGTCTACACACAACCCTAAGTAGCTTTACTCATTTACCAGGATCTAAATTCAAAGCGTTGGTCAAATTTCCGTTTTACTTGATAGTGAAGAACAGTTATTCGAAAGTTGATAGAAATAAAAATGTCTCTAGAAAACCTCATTACTGTAATCACGCATTTAACTACGAGTCTTATACGCAAAATCGAAAAGTCATAAGAAGTGGGTGAGAAGAATAACTCTTTGGTCGCCGAGAAAACTAGTTTTAAATTACAACTTCTGCGCAACTATAGCAATATTTTTATGTGTCCGTATGTGCTGTAATTTAAAATGCTATGTCAATGAGTAAAAAGATGTATGGAGCATGGAAAAAGAAATGTCTTGTTCAACATCGCCCTCAATTTTAAGTTCAGTATTACAAATTCCAGCAAAAAATTTAAAATTTAATGAACCTAGGTCTGGAACTTTAATTATGAATGCTTTGCTGCATATAATTTGTAGCTTTCCTAGTTTGGTTCAAGGATTCCTATTTGCTCATCTCTAAGCAGTCAAGTCATTTATTTCATTAAACTTTATGTAGCGAAAGTTTGGCCGAGTGTTCTGCGCTCAACGATAGAAAGGATGAGATCATGCACAGTGAAGTTTGGTCGCATTAGGGACGACCAAGCACCGCTCACACGTCTGTGTTTCATGATGCCTATTGCCAAGGTGTTGAGTTATATATAGGACATCGATTTGGGGCTCAGCCATCATTCGAGTCTGGCTGTTGTCCCATCATAAACTATTGATATGATGCACGCATTATTTATTCAGTAGTACCATTTCGTCTTTAGACATAGATAAGAAATTGATGAAGTTACCATGTAAAATTAAAACCCCGGATTCCAGACGACTGCTGATCTCCCATATTGGCATCCACTCACAGCAACAGAGCCAGAATGATGTTAGGAACAGTTACTGCGCTCCTAATGCTTGCAATGAGCAAAGAAGCGTCAAGTTATTCTGAAAAATATAAGACAGTGAATGCACAAGCTGAAAAAATCCTTGCCCTTGGGGTGGAAACGAAGACATTCACTGGACTGAATGCTTTTCACTGCGCATTCAGAGCTCAGGCACTTCACTTCCCCATCGCCTGCCTGCACAACACCAGCGGTGAATGTCTGCTCCTGAACTCGACGTCCCCCGACCCTTTCGACAGAACTTACGCCCCGTCAAATTACACCTGCTACTTGAGCGAAACTTATTGGAAGAAAACAAGCGTCGGTAAGCTGTTTCACTTATATTCCGCTCTCCCTTCATTCAACTTCAATTTGTTAGTCCCACTACATGAGTTTGACCATTTCACAGGCTTATTCGCATATTTAAACATTATGACCATTGTTATTCCTTTAATTATCACTACCAAGCTTTTTGATGAATTGCAAGCTAACTTTTTTACCATAAATGCTTCAAATGGGTGAGTCTAATCACTATACGTCAGCGTAGTTCTGATCGTCTAGCGGAGTCGGGAATTCGGTCCAACGTCAATGAAGCTACCAATTTACTTTTTAAAATTCAGCGCAAGCACAAACATTGCTCTCTAATCCAAAGGCAATTTTCTTTATAGACAATGCAAAGCCTTGCCAAAGGACGTAAAGTTCAAGGCTTTGCTGTACTGCTGGACATATGATGGGCTTTTAAGAACTTGTGGTTTCGTTGTTGGTTAGTATATTACTGTTGGATTCGCATGTAAGTAGTTTCGTTAGTGTAAGTAGTTGTTTAGGAATAAAAAGTAGAAAGTTTTATTCCACAAAATAGCTTGACCATTACCTCATTGGCATTCAGTTTAATTTTTTTAATTATAAAAAATGTAATAAGTTATAAAAAACGAAAAATTTGGTGATCTATAATTGCATGAATTTTTGATTAATTTGTAAAAGTTACAGCAGATTGAGGTTGCGACATAATTTCGTTAAAATTGAATACAACTCTATAGAGGTTTTATATATTCATATAATATATAGAAATGTTGATGCAAATGTTTCATTTTCAATGTCACTCAGATACCTGTAGGACGCCAATCCCCGATTAGGCAATATTTCAACATTTATATGAAATGTTTCATAGAAAATCGCAGTATCATAGCACGAAAGTCGCCTTCAAATTAAGTTGCGATAATGGTCTCTCTTCATTCAGTCGAGACCTATTACGATTACAATGCAATAGCTATATCAAGCAGCAAGCAGAAGGCAAACTTTTTAAGCTTTGAAGTATAAAAGAAATATTGTGCTGGTAAACAATTTCACAATCGGTTCTTTCTTTAGATATAAAGATATACTCCCTGTTCATATGCGATCGTCCCTGGTTTATCAATATTGTTGTGCACGATGTGCATCTGCGTACGTCAGGATGACGTCACGTAATCTTTATTCCAGGGTCTCTGAGCATAAGGGCAGGAGTTGTAGAACCGGACAGTTGCTATCGCGCCCACCTCATTCGGCTGTGCGCGCTCACGCCGAGCAGTGTGATGTCCCCGTTTCTGACAGTGACTTTAGGGTGTTAGCTTCCACCTCCGGGACTTCCGATTTGCGCATTTTAGAATCGCTGTACATCTTTAAACTTAGGCCCAGTTTGAATTCAGCTGCTAGCTCCTATCCCCTTGAAATTGTTAATAGATATTTTTTTTGCTCCGTCTATTACTTGTAAATTTAGGTTTTTAATTTTGTTCTGTGCTTTCAATGTATTAATTTGTGACTTCTGATTTGTGATTCTAGATTCTACGAACTGACGATGGAGCTGGTCTCCGAAACGTTTTCTATAAAGATATGAATTTTTGTGGACTTTTCTTTGCTTTTAAATTCTTAGTTGTATAAAAGAAAGTTTTAAATTACCAGTGCATCGCAACTATTTCGCTCGCGCCAGATTTTATCTTGCTCAACCAAGAATTCGAAATCAAATATAACGTCAAGAAAATCAACCATGTATTTATTCAGTTAGAACGTTTCGGAGACCAGATCTTACATCTGTTCGGAAATTTAGAGAATGCAATCGCAATGGGGATTCTTTGGCCCGTTTTTTGGTACTTGGGGTATCTCTCAAGAAAATGTTTTCGATGAAGATACCGAATTTTTTGGGCGTTTCTTTGCCTATAAATTCATAGTTAACTTACGTTTAAAGCAAACTTATGATTTAAGTTCTTAATTGCTATAAGATAATAATGGCTTTGGCAAAATTATAATTGTCACTATCAATTTCACTAGCAATCTAACTTCTTTCACTCCCAGCCCCACCCTGCCCGACCACCTTCCACTGGGTTACGGACGTTGGTTGTGTGGTTGTGGTTTAGACCGCCGTGACGCACAAGTACATTAATCCTACCAGTCCATCCTACAGCCCCACCCTGCCCGACGACCTTGCACTGGATTACGGGCGTTGGTTGTGTGGTTGAGACCCTCGTGACGTACATTAACCCTACCAGTCCATTCTACAGCCCCATCCTGCCCGGTCCCTTTTCACTGGATTGCGGGCGTCGATTGTGTGGTTGTGGTTGAGACCCTCGTGACGTACATTAAACCTACCAGTCCATCTTACAGCCTCACCCTGCCCGGTCCCTTTTCACTGGATTGCGGACGTTGGTTGTGTGGTTGTGATGGAGACCGTCGCGCCCTACGACGTCGCTCAGGCCTCGTGCCCTGGAGGCTCCCAGCTCGTGTCTCTGTTCTACGACAACTTCTTCACGCTCGCCGACTACGTCATGCAGACCTCCTACATACCATGTAATTATACTACGTCTCTGAGTTCAATAGAAAATTATGAATCTCTGCTGCGCTTCAACAACTTGCTGACCACGTGAAAACTACATTTCTTGTCCTGCTTATCTACTTTGGTTGAATGTTGAATTAAGCAAATTTTCAATTTTTTAGACACTATATCCGGTCAGCGTTTTCATTTGATCCCCGATTCTATTTTTATCGTCGGCCCGAAGGAGAAATAAATCGAAGTTCTGTTCTAACCGTTGAGGCAGGAGGTTGTTTGTGCTGAGCTCCCGTGACAGTAGTCGGCTTCGGCCGGCTGCTACGTCATCTTTCTGGAACATGGTTGAAGGTTGAATTAAGCAAATTTTCAATTTTTTAAGACACCATATCCGGTCAGCGTTTTCATTTGATCACCGATTCTATTTTTAACGTCGGCCCGAAGGAGAAATAAATCGGTGTAATGTTTTGGTGAACTTATTACCTACTTTTGCTTTCCTCGTCCGTTACGATCTGGATAGCGTAAATTACTGAAAAAGGTTTGTGCAAAGGAAAGTTCAAGACGGTTCTCTCGGTAAAGCTTTCTTGTGACCAATGAAATCAACAAGCAAAATATATAAACGGCAAGCTCATTGGATACCATGAACTTGCCTTAACATAAAAAAAAATCGAAACCAATATATTTGATGAGACGCAGAGGTGCAGAGAAAGCTTTGCAGTAAAATGGGAGCGGAATTGAGATCGGAGGAGCTAGCCATGGGTTTAGGCTCTGAAAATTTCAATTAATTTCTTAGGGACGCTGTTGAGCGGCCCATGATAGGCTTCAAAAGTGGTGCATCAGCATAGCCTTAAGTGGTGCCCCCAAATGAACTCCGGGCACACATCAGCCAAGGATATGGCAACCTAACCGACGACTAAAGCCAAAAGATTTTCTCGACACCTTCGTAAAGTTTCCATTCTGCTCTTTCACTGGCAACTAGAAATTTATCCAGATCCAACTCCACTGTCTGGCATAATTTTACGAATGTTAGAATAGAATAGAATGGAAGTGTCGGCATTGAAGAAATAGGCCTATGGCCTGTTTCTGTCTCACTGAAACGATGCTTTCGTCCCGAGGGACCAAGCCATTGTTTCTTCACATTCAATTAGTGATTCAGTGAAATGCGATACCAGCACACTAAACATTAAAAATACAAATCAAACGACGCAATAAAAAATGCATTTCTAAATTTCTAAATGCATCAATGAGGTAAACAAAGAACTTTTTCCGACTTCACCCGTCAGATTCTGAAAAATGTACACATGACGTCGTCATTCCGTTGTCGAGAGCGCTTATGAAATTCTAGACGTTCGCTTTCGCGGGGAGACGAATCCAATTCCAGCCTTAGGGTACGTACACAGTGAAAGCAGGTTGCCAGCGTGCTGGTTACCTGCTCAGGCTGGCGCCTGAAACAAGCGCGAGAGGGTGTTCACCGAGGAAGCAGGAAACCAGCTGCGACCTAATCATAGACTCCAACTTGTTTATGAATAATATACGTTTAAAAATTTCTTTTTAAAGACAACAATTCTAAAAAAATCCAGTTACTCTGATGTTACACATGTACAATGAATTTTTAATTTTATTAAAAAGAAATAAAAAATAATAATTTTTAAAAATAGGCTTCAAAGCTGGGCCTATACTTTCTAAAAAAGTTAAGAGATCGTAAGTTCATCAGCCAATCATTGACGGCCCTTTCAAGCCAAATCCACCAATCATAGACAAGAAAATAGAGCGTAAGTACTTACGTTCACTTAGCGAGTTTTGAAAGTATGGCCCTGGTGCGTCAGCATAGCCTTAATTAAGTGGTGTCTCCAAATGAACTCCGGGGACACATCAGCCAAGGATAGGTCAACCTAACCGACGACTAAAGCCAAAAGATTTTATCGATACCTTCGTAAAGTTTCCATTCTGCTCTTTCATCGGCAACTAGAAATTTATCCAGATCCAACTCCACCGTCTGGCATAATTTTACGAATGTTCTGTCTCACTGAAACGATGTTTTCTTCCCGAGGGATCAAGCCCTTGTTTCTTCACATTCAATTAATGATTTAGTGATATGCGATACCAGAACACAAAACATTAAAAATACAAATCAAACGACGCAATAAAAAATGAATTTCTAAATGCATCGAGGTAAACAAAGAACTTTTTCCGACTTTACCTGTTAGATTCTGAAAAATGTACACATACAACCAATATATAATAGCTTTGCTGATGATACACAAAACAATTAACTCATTGCGTCGCTGATAAAGCGGTCTTATGCAGATAAATTTGCACTAATTATTGAATATGATATAATAAACGCCTTTCGTAAAGCGATAAATAGTTCGATCGTGAGAACTGTTGTTTTAAAATAAGATATAAATTGTTTTTGTATCGCTAAAATCTTAACGAATCTAGAAATGTCGTGCATAATCACCTTCACGCCTCATGCTCGATTCCCTATGACGTCGTCATTCCGTTTTCAAGAGCGTTTACGAGATTTAAACTCAAGACGTTCGCTCTCGCGGGGAGACGAATCCAATTCCAGCCTTACGAAAAATAACGCGGTGTTTAGTGTGTATATATGCAGCGACGCAGCAGAGTTGTGCGCATCAGTTTGAATAAGCTTTTACTCCAACGCAAACGTATCTGTCAATTTTTTAAACAATAAAAATCAGTAAGACTACTACTGTTCAACGAAAAACATTGTAGTAAAACAACGAAAAAGAGCTTCAATAAAGACGCTGGTATAATATGCCGCCACTACTGGAGGGTTTGCTCTCCATGACTCGAACAGCCTAGAGCGCAGCTAATGTCAAAACAGGCCACGCTGTGATCTTCCTGACTTAACCTCGGACAAGATAACAGTCCAAGAAGGCTTCGCCATGTTCCTTGTGAACCATCCAACCTCGCAAAGAGAAATCAAAAATGTGCTTTTTGAATTAGTGTTGTGTAAATGAATGTCCTACATGGCCTGCAATGATATTGTCAGGTGGCCATGTTAAGCGCCACTTGACTGATTAAATTAGTAGTTCTACCTGAACCTGAGGACAGGAATTCTTTGACTAAGTGCGTGAGGAAGAAGTAAGACACCATCTGTTTTGAGAACTTATCTTGATACGAGGTGGTAATACAGAGCGCTATATTAGTGGTATAAGGCTAGGACATCGACCGTTAGGTAGGAGTAGCTCTAACGCGAGTTACATTGGGGCGTACTTGTCAGTTACTGGGGCCTTACTAAGGTTCCCAGCCCTTTTATGGAGTCGGCTTCCGCCCACTGCTGAGGCCTTGATCGCGTGATCTATCACGTGATGTTATCCATGCTGACTCAAGTCTAGTACTTTTCCACCAATCTCTACCACGTCTAGTGAATATTACGTCTCAATTACACTTGATCGTATCGCATAATGTAATTATAATGAATAAAATGAGACGCCTGATTGACACCGGATAATATAATTTTAACTTTGATCGTCCTAGTAAAATGCAATGTTAGAGGTTTCATTTTTTTATATGGGATCGGCTTACTGAAAGGTATAATTAAATTGTGACACCAGACTAATGTCCATAGCTTAATCTTCATATGTAATGTTGTAAATAAGTGAATAAGCGTCGTTATTATTATCATCAACTGCTGTGATTGTTTGTGGGACGTGTTTCCCAATTATACCTGCTACAACCAGATCATTTCTCAATCAATATTCTAATATTAAATGTGATTTGTAATGATTAAAACATAGTGTTAATTGTATTACGAGCAGCTGGCCGCACGGGATTCGTCGACTACCTCGTGGGAGTTCGCCGCTACAACGGCGTGTGGCGCTGGGACGGCGGCCAAGTCATGAGCAGCGTACTCTCTTCAGGGGTTTGGTGGCATGGCAACCCTAATGATAATGAGGACTGCGCATTCATGGAACTCAATCCAGCGTATGCTCCAAGTCTGATGGACGCCCCATGCACGATAGGTGTATGGTTTGTATGTGCACTGCAGTAATGGTTAGTTTGAAAGATTGAGATGGCAGATACTGAGGTTCAGAGATGGCGATTACAATTGTGAAGAGATGATAGTTGCAATGGTACAGAGGTGACAGTTGCAATGATGAAGAGATGACAATTGCAAAGGTGCAGAGGTGACAGTTGCAATGGTTCAGAGGTGACAGCTGCAATTGTTCAGAGGTGACAGTTGCAATGGTGCAGAGGTGACAGTTGCAATGGTGCAGAGATGACAGTTGTAATGGTGCAGAGGTGACAGTTGCAATGGTGCAGAGGAGACAGTTGCAATGGTGCATAGGTGACAGTTGCAATGGTGCAGAGGTGACAGTTGTAATGGTGCAGAGGTGACAGTTGCTATGGTTCAGAGGTGACAGTTGCAATGGTTCAGAGGTGACAGTTGCAATGGTTCAGAGGTGACAGTTGCAATGGTGCAGAGATGACAGTTGCAATGGTGTAGAGGTGACAGTTTCAATGGTGCAGAGGTGACAGTAGCAATGGTGCAGAGGTGACAGTTTCAATAGTGCATAGGTGACAGTTGCAATGGTCCAGAGGTGACAGTTGCAATGGTGCAGAGGTGACAGTTTCAGTCGTGCAGAGATGACCGTTGCGATGGTAAATAAGAGATGGCTGCTACAATTGTGAAGAAGTTTATTAAATGGAGAATGGGACAAGATAGAGGCATTAGTGCAGAATTGTCAGCTACACCTAATGGTGCACGAACCTGTGAAAAGACATTATCTCCGATGATGGATGGGTAAATAAATGCCTGCAAGGAGAGGAGTGTCCAGAGATCACTCGTTCAAACTCAGAGTTTTAATAATATTTCAGCGTTTAGCATTTTTTCTCTGATATTTTTGTGTTTGATCAATACGGTAGTGAATCTGTTTGGCAGCAAGCTATGACGTTATAGGGTGGCCGAGTGGTTAAAATCCCGAGCGCCAAAATTGGTGCAGTGATTGCGAGTTCGATACCAGCAGCGAACTGTGAAAAGTACTGGTCGAAATCGACGACCAGCCAAATGGCCTAATCTTTATCGTTGACAGCAATATTATCATTAATATTAATATATCAATTATTCGTTATTACTTGAATTTATATTCTGTAGTGTAATAAATTTTCTTCAGAGGATACATATTGACCCAATACGTGTTCACTGCACTTTATAGACACCTCATGCACTTGCAAACCTGTTAATTGAAGCATTAACACTTTATTTATCGCTTTGATATTAGTATAAGCTGCCACGTGTGTTTATCTCCCAGTTATATTGTGCATACGGAACCGCTGGTTTGAAAACCGCAAAGGACGAGCAATGAAGTTGACCGGTGGCAGGAGAAGCGTTGACAGATAAAAATGTTATATTGATCAGTTAGTTTTCTGAACTTAGATAATATTGTTAATTAGTTGAAATATTTGCAATTCAAAGCTGACCAAAGAATAATTCTGTATTTTTCACGTAATTTCAGTGTGCTGGGACTGATATCAATGAGAAAGTTTCTATTTATAATCATTGAAATATTGAAATTTGGTTTTGTAATCTGTAACATCCAATTTATATTGATACTTTATAATGTTGGTTCCGATCTATTTTCAAATTTATAAAAGTTGCAGAGAATTTCGCATAAAGTTGGCACGATCACCGCAATGCAAAGCGTTAACCTACTCGGAACTTAATGCTGGACGGAAAACTTAGTTGTGACAAATAAAAGTTATTTTAAAAGCTTTTCTTTTCAATGGAATCCCCGAAAAAGATTATTCTGGAATAATTCCTGATATACGCAATGTCTTCCAAAAAGAAGGTTCAGATAGTATATTGTTTCAGGACATCATTTATATATGTTGCATTATGAACCGCAAAAGGGCTATTTCAAGTTCATTTAACAAGGACATTTTTTTTACTGGGCTGGCTGGCCATATTGTAAGAGAACTCATGTGCCAGGCAGCGAATGAGGGAATCGTCAAATCTTATAAAGCCAATAAGGTTAGGCCAACCGAAATTCTTTGAGTCATCGAGATATTTTTGATCGGTTTTATTTTCAGCGTTACTTTTATAGAGGTAGCCTACAGTACTCTCACCCTATAGTATAGTCTTCACATTATTGAATGTAGAGTCCAGTGAATTCCGACTCTCGCTTAGCATTGCACTTCCATGAATTCCTTGCCAAGTCTTTTATTGATATCATTTATTGTAAATCATGGACTAAGACATTCTATTGGGAAAATATCACCTATATTCTATAGATACTACAAAGAAAGCTTTCTAATACTATTCATCGGCGGATAAAAAGGCACTTTTTGATTAATTTTTCTACTTTTGTATTAATTTCATCTATGTATGTATCTATTTGATGCCATGGAGTCGAATCGTCGCGGTGGAATATATACATACGTCGTTAAACTTGATATTAAGAGATGGAAGTATAAAATTGAGGTATATATAATATTGTCTACATTAGTCAATACTGACTGCAATAGTGCATAATCACAATACTAGTATAGTATAAATAGGCACCTGGTTAGTAATGAAAAATACCATTATAGGTTAGAGAAGCCTTAGTTGTACTAGGGACTGGCGACACAAGGCAATTGAAGGCAATTTTTACATGAGAGTGGACCATTAAAATGCCATCTCAAACAATAATAGAATGCAATGCACCTAATTTATTTTAGTTTATCACTGCAAATTTTCAGTGTTGCATACAATGGTGACTCCATATTCTAAAGGGTCAATAGTTATTTAGGATATAGCTTTAAAAGTTGCAATGACTATTACAAAATTAACAATAGGCCCAATTTGAACAGGCAATAATGGTGTGAAGGGTTTTCTCATGTGAACCTGACATACAATTTTAGATTCGTCCCATTCCCTAGCAAACGTAACTAACTAGGGCGCTGCTATATATTAACATAGGCCGTCATTGTACGACGAAAGCTTTTACTTATAGACAAACCGAGCTTATCCCCAATAATTTGGTAAGTCAAGCCACTGTATTCGAGGCTATCTTACTGACTTGTGTTTGTACAATTATTGTATATATGTGCACGTATAACGAAAACGCGAATCCCAAACAAAACACAAATAAATCGAATAATCGAAAATGCAACAAATTTATTTAATAAGGAACAAAAAACTGGCACAAAAATATTGAAGCTTGGAGATAGTCACTCAAGCACATGATCAAGGTGCACAGTGCTGCTTCTGACTAACAACTTAACCTAAAAATCACTCACTTATGGCTATATATGCGTATCAAATCATATACTTGAATATAGTCATATAGTCATTAGACTTAAGGCTAAAGTTTGCGACCGGAACAGTGGCCGGTCGCACCCGAATCTACGACACAAATGAGATAGTTTCAGGTGGCCGCCTGAAAACGGCTTTTCTCGTCATGAACGGTCACGTTCTACTAGACGTATTAGTATCGTTTTAGACAACGTATTATGTTTCGTCATAAGGTGTTTAGTTTTGGTTTTAATAAATGTTTCGACTTCGCCAGAAACCGTTGGCAAGTAACTTCACTCCACGCGTGTCAAATTATTTTACCCACAAAGAAGAGTCTATACGAAATTCTTCACAAATGGCGTCACAGATTATTGTCTCTCTTAAACTGATTTGAACAGATTTCAGCTTGATTATAAAAATGCTTCCAACTGTGAAATGTATGGCCTTTTAACCTTAAATACGATAGATTGTTTTTTTTCAGACTTCAATCATATAATTAATTTGACTTTGATGGAAAGAACGCAAATTTTCTCTGGATAATTGCAGTTTCTCCACTGTTACAAGATATCAAGACATATAAATATACATATATACAGTGGGTGCGAAAAGTATCCAACACAAAGGAAAAACCTTATTTAATTAAAGCTTATTCAACAAAATAACATAAGCAAGCACTATTCTAATATAAATTTACATGGGAAATACAAACATCTTATCAAAACAACAATATCATTAAATATTGAGCTGATAATTGAAAATTCGTAAAAGTCAAGGTTCAAAAAGTTTCCAACACATCGTAAAAAAGAATTTGATTAGCCAATAATTTCTCATCCATTAAGATGTTCACCTAGGCTACGCGATCCACTCTCAATTCTCCAATACTCGGAGTTTTTCCAAAGCCGTCAGGCTCTTGAATGACAACAAACGCCTGGAACTAACATGAATAAAATTAACGGCTCTGACAGCCTGAACTTGGGTGGACAAGTGAACAGTGCTATACATATTTATATCAGCCAATGGTTGCACCAAGTTGGTGCAAAATTGCACCAAGTTGGTGCAATTTTCAAACATTAAATGGACTATATTTTTTGTTTGTTAGAAAAGCCGGCTGAGAAATTGGCTAAAGAGTGGCTCACACCAACTCTTCGATGATTGATCGTTAAACTAATATATAATTTTATTCGTATCGTCAAAGTTTATTTTCTTCTTTTTGTGGAAGACGGCATTCCAAGGCACTAATGACTAAACTGATCAAAGCGAAGTATTGGACGGATATCAGATAATGTTTGCATTGTCAACCATTTAAAATTGGGATTGTTTAACAACTACTGAATCAAAATTTTAATAACCAGATGTTATTAAAATCGCGTTATAGGAATTTTTGATACTGAAGTATGTTTTTTATCTCGCCTCACTCTATCGGACACAAGGCCATTTTTCATATTAGCCGTGAAGGAACCAGGCGAAACTGCTAGAATTCTACACCGGTCTTCAAACAAAATTCGGGTAATGCATATATAGGCTTCAGCCCATGAGTCACTACACGACTTAAAGTTATTCCGAGTCTGCTCGGCCACTGGCCTGAAAAAAGCTCCTCATCAGAATCTTCTATCTGACAAAATAGTCGCCTACCCTATCAAAACTCGGGAACGCTTAGGCTTCGACGGAATAGTCACAAGTCTCGGCACAAATTTATTCTGGGACTGCTTTGCCAACCGGTCGTAATCAGTTTCTGGTCAGAATCTCATCTTAGGGTACGCACACAGTGAAAGCAGGTTTGCCCGCGCGGGCAACCTGCTCCAACCTGCCACAAGAATGAACATAGGATAATAATGTAAGTGTTCACTGTGAAAACCTGTACGAATAGGCTTCTGTATTCTATGGTTTCAGGCGCCAGCCTGAGCAGGTAACCAGCACGCTGGCAACCTGCTTTCACTGTGTGCGTACCCTAAGACTACATAGTCGTCTGAGAGTATGAGAAAGGCTGGCCGAGTCGAGTCATGCCGAGCTTGCAAGCTGCCCAGAGGCTGCCCTTCAAACCCTAGGCTGAGCGGACACGGGCGGATGATTTACGTTCCCCAGAGTCATAGGCTGCACCTATTTCTGGGTCAGGTCTGTATTTAAATTTTGTTTGGAGGAAAGTAGTAAATAACAGTAGCATCTAAGCGTCATGACGAAAGGCCAAATTATTTCTGCTTACCTAGGATTCGACGCCCAAATGCTGGCTAATGTTCGTTGTGTTAAAAGATGGAGCACAACGTCTCTCGATGAATTCAGCGCAGATTATGTCCCGGAAAATTTATCTCACGATAGATTAATATGATAAGGTTTTAAGGTTCAGACAATTTGTCTTATGAGGATTATACATAAAACACATGGTAGACAACACTAAAGCTACTCAGCGGGCAGATTGTAAAGAATTTACTTAAGACTGCAATCAATAGATTCCATAACAAATTCGGAACAGAAATCTACTTCATAAGTCGCAAAGCTTAATAATCTGTTCTCAGAACAGTGGGGCACATTTCAGTGATGCGGTTTGTGAGACATAGCGGTGATATTAAATGATTTGAAATGAGCATTCCAATCATGCAAATTTCAGTATGTTGATAATAAACATTATTCTTTTGTCCATATTGAACTTTTGAATAATTTATGCTTATTCTTGTATTATAAAAAGTACACCCGAACACGTTATATACTCCACAAAAAGGAATTTTGCTTGACGTAGTCGGCGAGCGTCAACAGGTTGTAGAACAGAGTCGCCAGCTGGGAGCCTCCAGGGCACGAGGCCTGAGCGACGTCGTACGTCACGAGGGTCTCAACCACAACCCCACAACCAACGTCCGCAACCCAGTGGAAGGTGGCCGGGCAGGGAGGGGCTGTAGGATGGACTGGTAGGGTTAATGTACGTTACGAGGGTCTCAACCACAACCATTAGATGGCAGAATTTGCTTATTTATACCCGTGCGATTAATGACCAGAGAATTTTTTATTTAAGTTATCAGAGAGAGTCGAACAATTCTTCAGATGGCATTGGTAGGTCGAAAGGCATGTTTCAGAAAGTAGTTTTTGTTTATTAAAATATACTTAAATAAGTATCGATCAATTTCCCGCCGCGGATTTCACTTTTACCGTCCGATTTCTAATGCGTAGCACCTGCGATAAGCGAGGAATTGCTGTATCTCCACACCGACGGTTTTTGAAGATGCAGGAGCAATGTACATCAGATGTGATTCTGCAATTCATTGACCCTAATCAGAAAATTCGAATGAATTTTCGAAAATTCGAAATGCATAAAATATTCTCACGTGCAGCCATCCCAACCCCATTAGCACTCTGGTGCTCGGGGTTTGGTCGATACGAGCAACTTTTCAGACGTACAATTATTCAAATTTCCAGAGAGTGCCAGGGGCTTTTATATGTGGCGGAGGTTGCAGACTTCTCGCATTAGTCAACTATCTGTCCACAATTTCTGACCAAATTTGAGTGCTGTTCTGCGCGAACAAAGAACAAGTGTGCAAGTTTTGAAGCTAAAAATTTGGCGAGCAAAAGTTGGAAAGGGCAAAGCCATCAGTGCACTTGACATACGCCATCAGCATCAGCACACACCAGCTAAATTATAGCACGAACTGTCGGCATCAGCACGCACCATCAGTGCCAGCTCGCACCATCGGCACCATGTTGCGGCAAATGAGCAACATGATCCTGTCTATTTGCAATATTTTGCAACCGAGCTTAAAGGTGTAGTGCCGAGTGAGATATTTCCGTTTCTGTCCAAAAACTTAGCTATAAATGTCACTGGAAAACCGGGCCGACACGATACGAGGCAGGACATCTCTGTCTACATTAAAGCTTTTGAGTTTTCCCCGATTTCACAACTTATAACCGGATGTAACAATACATAATAGCTAATAGTCAAACGTAAACTAAAAATTTGTACATTTCGTCGGTTAACCTACGTGTACGCCGTTCAACTTATGGGAGCTTGCACTAACGGCCTAAAAAAGCCTCCATGTTTCAGTGGCCTTAACTCTTATTATACACGCCGCTACTATTCCAGCTTCAAGTATTTCCTCAGGTGTTGTAGCCACTGGTTGTAGCCACTTGGTTAACTCTGATCCAGCCATTGGTTGTAGCCACTGGATCGTCAACTCGTCTCCGTGCAGTCACCTCAATTCAACGATTTATTCTAGAAGATCATCGATCATTTATTAGTGAATTAAAGGCAATAAGTGAGAATTAAAACCAGTACGTGAGCGCAATGAAAATTTGTTAGAAAATAAATTTTATGCTCATCGTGCCTGAAGTAGCTACGTACATAAAAATTATCCTTCCCTTATCTGCAGTCCCGACGAACACGAATGCCTACGAGCGGGAGGTAGGACCTGATATTACACTCAAGATTTTGGCCGGACATATCGCTGATGAAATTCTAGTTTCGTTTGTCAAACAAAACTGAACGGGCACATACAGCGGTTAATTTACGCGGTATGTTATTTAGCGTCCGTTTACCCTGTACCAGAAGCCTGAGCCGCAAAATGCGTGCAATCAAAAATAGTTACGAGTTCAGGACTCCGCCCGACAATCACTGACGACTTCTCAAGCTAGTGAATCGTTTTATTTGGACAATTTCAAAAGAATTCATTCTCTATGGAATCGATGATAACGAAAGCCTTAACATTTAGTCGCACAGCAACGTAGCAGTACAACTCCCTCAGAGGCCAATTAAGTAATCATTACATTTTTATAGTCTCTCGTGTGTAGCGCTCCAACTCGCAAAGAGATAGTCACGCAAATTGGTACCTCGTAGTTCGTTTATGGCTCATTATAGATCACGGCTTTCGAAGTTTGTAGCAATACTGAGTGCAGTCCGATTTGATACCCGTGCAGTGAGTTCGTAGTAAAAACTTCACGTTGCGTCTCGAGGACTTGCCATTTGTTAGCGTATTTGCTATATCAGAAAGAATCAGGCTCGCCCAATTTCAGACGACCAATCTTATAGACTTCGAACAGAATTCTCATATTTTTTGTGGTTTCTATTTCTGATAAACATTTGCCCAATGCGAATTTATTGTGCCTGCTTCCTGCATCGAAGTTCTGTGAAAATATTTGTCCCCGTATGCATTTTTACAATGAATGTTTTAAATGTTTATAAAATCATTCCCATCTAAATAATTGTCTAAAAATTAATTTTCATGGATGTTCATCAAACTCTGTCTAAAAACGTAGAATTTTTCATATATAACCATTGAAAACCAGTGACTACTCCCGTTACCTAACCACATCGTCTCTACAACACAATGCACCCCTACCTAACACTACCACATCAGCACTTAAAAGCACCTCTTCCAACTCTGCGATCACACCGTTAGGACAGAGGGATAGGACATAGGGAAGGGGTGCAGTAGTAGCTCGAGTAATTTATGGCAAGGCAAGCTGTGAGAAATATTCGTATAAACAATCCAACTGGCAGATACACACACGTAACTCGAGTGACGTGAAGGCTTAAATTCATATCAAAGCGGTGAATAAATTGAGTCAGCTGCCAGGTTTGCAAGCGTGCAGTGAATACGTACCGGGACGCCATGTATCCGTTAAGCCATTTTATTTCAATATTGCACTTCAGCATAGAAAGTTAAGAATTATTCATCGAACCGGTCCATTAATCGATTACAAATTTTCTTCAAAATCAGAGCAAAAAAATGCTAGCTACAGTTTCAAAGCTATCTACGGGGCAACCTCTTCATTGTAGTACAGTACCTCTATTTTAGGCATTAATCGTAAGTTATACTAATGATTATAATTGAGATCAGTTCATTCATATTATTGCCATTTAGTACCCTTTTGTATTTAATTAATGCCCTACCAAGGGATCTAAGAGAGGGGGAGTTCACCCTGGACACCTTCAAGAGACAACTGGACGTGTTCCTGGGCACAATCCCAGATCGACCGCCCCTGCAACACTACCAGCGGCGAGAAGCAAGCAACAGCACCGTGTATCAGGTGGCCCAAATGAGGGCGGATGAACGATAAGCAGAGGCGGCGATCCATCGTGTCCTGGGACTGCTACGTCCCAAACAAATACTAAGGAATACTAAGGAATTATAGTTGCTACTTTTGTACTAATTTCTCAATCAGTGCCATCGAAACTTTCCATCCATCGCAACTTTCAACATCATCATGCTGCCATCACTGCACAAGTGTGACTGCAACCTCGACCCCCGCTTTCTACTGCCACCCCAACACTATTGTAGCAGCCATATCTGCCCTTTAGAATTCACCATTACTGCAGAGCGCACACAAACCACGCAGTCATCGTACCGGCGGCGTCCATCAGAGTGGGGGTAATTCCGGTACGGATGAACAAGAATGCGCATTCCGTGTTATGGTTGGGGTCGGTGGGCCACCAAACCGCTGAGCCTGGCGTGCCGCTCATGACTTGGCCGCCCCTCCAGCGCCACACGCCGTCGTAGCGGTGCACTACCACGAAGTGGTTGATGTACCCTGTACTGCTGCTCTAAAACCAACTGCTCTAAAACGATTTATAACTTCATCGTAAGAGACAACACTAACGGTTCCAGAACTTTAAGATACCAGCCTATATGCTCCCCATTACCCCAGTTTATAAATAAATACACTCACAGTCAACGCTTCCCACGACTGATCACATATATATTGATTCGTCAGTTTCCGTAATTATCGCGTACAAGTTCAGCGAACATGGTTCCGAAATACCTCATTAGAAATCTAGCTATGTTCAGTCAATAATCAACGTCCGCATGACTACACCAACCTCTAGACGCAGCAAGTGCTAATATGTATACCTAAGTTGTAATATGAGCGCTTTTAGGTGTAGTTCCACCTATAATAGACATGAGTTGTAATATGAGCGGTTTTAAGTGTAGTTCCACCTATAACTATAGTAGACATGAGTTGCAATATGAGAGCAAATATTATTTTGTTGCAGTATGTCGGAGTGAGGCAAGGATCGCAGCATTTTTCAATGTACTTAATGCAAACTGGCCTGAGTTTTAATGAAATGTCTTCAGTGTTGATATATGAAGCTTACTTTTGTATTCGAGTATTGAGCGAATTAAATGAACCGATGGCAAATGGCAACTCATTATATTCTTGATTGCGTTGCAGCCGAAATTAGCATGAAGGAGGCTCGGTATAAATATAATAGCAGTTTAACAAAGTTTTGATTTAATTAATATCAACTCGTGACTAATTTCAGTGTTCGTGTGAATTTTCGTCGACCAAAGCTATAACAGTTACGAAGTCTCATTAAACGCTCAAAATCGTCTTGCCGCTAGATATGTTTGTGCTATTGAGATAAAAGACAAAATGACGAAAACATCTCTCACTTGTGTCTATCGTTCGATTAAATAATTCTTTACCTATAATTATACTGATCAATAACGTACGTATATATTCGCCTATATTGTTACGTAGTATATGGCCAAATGTGCCCCAATGAATAATTATTTGTGCCCTAATGAACAACTTTCTTTGTTCACGTTATACAGGATTTTTCAATATTATATTTTACTTTTAGCTCATAATACCCTCAGTGTAAATGATTGAACTGGTTAGAAATGAAGTCCTAAAGATTCAATGCTTATTTAAAAAATCAAGGTTCATTATAATCATATTTATCAAGCGCCAATTTTTAATTGGAATAAAAGTCTATGTGATATTTGATATCTATATTCTATATATGCATGAATGGACTTGTCGTAGAATGATCATAGCAATTGTGTAATCAACTGTGATTAAGTTAATGTGAAACTATTTCGAAGTCATTTGGTATATGACGTTGGAAATTTAAATTTTTAAATTTGACATTCAATTCAATTATCGCTCGGATCAATTTCTTCTGCTTTCATATCCATGAAAGCAAGTTTGTAATAGATTTTAGTTAAAGTTCATCTTAACCAACAAGCCTAGGGAACTCCTCGTTAACATTCTAATTTTTTAACTCTAAGGTGTTATCTCATGTCTATTATTGGCTACTTGAAGACATTGCTTGTTCCTGAGAAGTCAGTAGCGAATTTAACGTTCGCTCACTTTCAATGTACGACAGTTGCGATAAATCATTGGTATTTTCTACCCTATGTGTTGAATCTCACTAGCAAGATCAAGCTCAACAATATGAAGATTGCCAATTTAAAAAACTTTCACACAAGTCTCGGAATTGTTAGTATACAAGGAAAATTAAATGAAAAATCTTGCGCAGAATTTACTGTGATATATTTTGCAGCGGTTATCGAGTATAATGAGGTAAAGGGTTGACTAACCCTGCAATGACTATAACCTCGTGTGCAATCAAAGTTCCATAATAAAAGATGAAATAACATAATGTATCCTATATTCCTCCCGTAAGATAAAACATCATCAACAAGCATTTTAGTTTTCCAGCTTGTCCGCAGGTAGTTTAATTTTTTAATTCCTACTTTGAGGAAGCCAAATGTCCGTCAGAATTTTTTCTTGACACATCATCTCCAGACGGCTTAGGAACGCTAGTAAGGAATAAAGATGTCTTCTGCTAACACGAGATCATGAAGTGAATTTAAAAAGAATTATTCAACTATTTATCTTACACCATTATTCTAGACAGATAGTTACATCATGCAGTCAATATTGAAGCGAATATTAGGTTTACATCAGCCATTCCAGACATGGAAGAAAGTGCGATATAAACAGACGTGTAATACTCGGCGGAGGCCAGCTGTGACCAACGCAACGAGAACACGATAACTTCAACGAGTAGTTGAAGTTCTATCAGCAAAAAAAAAACACTCAACAAACTAAGCAATTAAAGAACTGTATAATTGCAACCTATTGTCAACACGCATGCAGTCACGAAAACCCTCAGTTCTAACCCCACAAGGCAAAGAACCCCTTCCCAGTCAAAAAGGCTCCGACAGATCGATGGAAGCAAAGTCAGATATTCAGCGCTGACCAGTGAGGAATTAACAGATAAATTCGAAGAAAATTGCAACCTTTACCACACCCAATACCTTCTATTGGTGGCAGCTAAATCAGTGCTGAAAGCGTCTATCATCAGTCGCGAAGCATCTGCTGATTTATTTCTACATGAACTCATTCCAAACACAAGCCATTTTTCTAAGTTGTGCACTTATCTGCACTATTGTCCATATCGCGTTTGATTGGGTACCTAACCCCAAAATGTCATCAAAATATATAACCCCTACACAGCACATCAACCCAGCAAAGCCTCCGTACCTATCACAGAATTTCAGGCCAATAGGACTGGAAGGATCGGCAGGGTTCAATGGAGCGTGGGTTGTTCGAAAAGTCTAAATCAAGCCAATTATCATAGTTGACTGCCGTATGCACAATATAACTGAGAGATAAACACACGTGGCGGCTTATACTCATATAAAAGCGATAAATATAGAGTTAATGCTTCAACTTACAGGTTTGCAAGTGCATGAGGTGTCTACAAAGTACAGTGAGTACGTAATGGATCATTGGCCATCCACGTAAGTAAATTAATTTCACTACAGCATAGAAATTCAAAGAATAGTCAGAATGGTACAAATATAAATAATAATAATTGCGCTATCAGCGATGCAGATTACTCCATTTTGCCAGGCACCAATTCTGAAAATCTCAGAATTTTCACAGTTTGTGGCAAATCTGGAACACGCAACTCACTTCTTCGATATTCGCTTCGCTTAAGGGGCGCGTCTTGGCCAAAAAAGAAAATTTTTTTATTTACGGACGGATCATTTTAAAACTAGGTACCTACACATATGCAAAACAGAAATCTAAGACTTTTTTTCTCGCGCAAATTTTTCGAAAAAAATGAAGGAATACATGAAATTTATAGAAAATGGCCTAAATTGGGTACAGTGAAATTCTTTCTCCTCATTCAATTAACGTACTACAACATCGTGAGACATATTCGATTCGTAAGGGCCAATTCTAGCGATCATCCGGTCACTATTTTCAAATTCGTATTTTTTTGAGTGGGTGGGATTTTGAGATTTTTTTCACTTTTCGATCTCCCATTTATTTCAATATATAATCCAAACTGCTAAGAAATAAAAAAAGTGACTAGATGATCGCTAGATATTTTATTACCACGTTTTCATTACCACGTTTTTCTTGATTTCGTTTCGTGTGTGTCTGTCATCAAAAATTCAAACATTAATTTAGTGCACTTCTAAACATCCTAGTGAGTTGAAATTTGGCATGCATGCTTATGCTGCCTATTAATTCAAGATTTGATCATCAAAAATAATAATTAAGAAAAATTTTTTTTTTTTAATTTTTTTAAATAAAAATACAAAACACTAAAAATTTACGGTTTGGAATTGTGTTTTTTCTCAAACATCCACACTTGCCAACCCTGGAAATTGATTTGAATTGCTAAAATTGCTAACTAAAAAGTAGAAAATAAATATATATAAAAAATATTTAAAAAAACACGTTTTTCTGGTTTTTACAAAACTAAAAACAGTGAAATAAAATAAACAAAAAAACTTTTAAAAAACACGTTTTCTTAACGGACAAAACAGAAAAACATTTACTCTTACATAACATTTTACATAACTTAAATGTTATGTAAGAGTAAATGTTTTTCTTTTTTGTCCGTTAAGAAAACGTGGTTTTTAAAAGTTTTTTTATTTATTTTATTTTTACAACACTTCTCTTTAACTTCACTCCTTGTTGTTTGTCTGTCTGTTACAAATCTTAGAATCGATATTTAACTCACTTCTACCTGTCCAATCGATCAGAAATTTTGCACACTGGCATAAAGTCGGAGACAATGCATAATTAGGTACACATATGTAAAAAAGAAATCTGAGACATTTTTGCTCGTGCAAATTTTGGAAACAAAAATGAAGGAAAACGTGAAATTTACAGAAAATGGCAAAAATGGAGTACAGTGAAACTTTTTTCCTCATTCAATTAACGTACTAAACATCGTGAGACATATTCGATTCGTAAGGACCATTTCTAGCGATCATCCGGTGGTCACTATTTGCAAATTCGTATTTTTTTGGGTGGGTAGGATTTTGAGATTTTTTTCAATTTTCGATCTCCCGTTTTTTCAATATATAATCCAAACTGCAAAGAAATAAAAAAAGTGACTTAATAATTGCTAGATATTTTTTTACAACACTTCTCTTTAACTTCACTCCTTGTTGTTTGTTTGTCGGTCTGTTACAAATCTTAGAATCGATATTTAACACACTTCTACCTGTCCAATCGATCAGAAATTTTGCACACTGGCACAAAGTCGGAGACAATGCATGAATCAATTCACAAAATAACAAAAAATAAAACATTGTTTTTTAAATATTTAAAAAATAATTTTATAAATATAATTTCTTTTCAATATATAAAAATAAAATAATAAATTCATTATACATGTGTAAAATTGGAGACACCGGCCTCTTTAGAAGTGTGGTCTTTGGAAGTTCTTTTTAAACACATATTTTATTACGAATCGAATGGTATATATTTCTCAATACCGTAGCTTGAAAATCATAAGAGAAGATATACTTTTACGATGGTGTATTTTGGAAATTTTAATTGTTCAAGGGAGCCAAATAAGCAAAATTTATCGAAAAAATAAGGAAATGCTAAAAAAATTGTTTGGTACTGCAGCCCCAGCTTTTTCGTTGTCAATTAATCGTATTATTTAGGATACCATTGCGCGTCTTCAGACTTATTATTGTACATCGTAATGCGAATAATAAGCTATAAATGTGGCTTTTCTGATACACATATTCCAATAAAATGGCCATTTATAAAAGTTTAAACGGCCTAACGCAAGAAGTCTTGCAGTTACATCCAGGGTTGTTGCTTCTTTAAACGCGTCTTGTTTGCAGCCTTCAAACGAGTGCAAACGCTGTGCAATTAACTAGAATAATGATCTATAAATGCAGATTTAATTAAAGAAACATTAATAAACAATCGTTAGAAAATGTTAATTATATAAAAGTTTAAAACGGCCTCATGATAGAACCATGAAAGCTCCCTAATCACGGTTTGTTGCAGCCTTATTGTAATAATTCTCCCTTCACAATGAAATGAAAGCACAGAAAATGTAATTCCTTCATTTTTTATCAAGACGCTCCCCTTTTAATAACGCGGCCAACTTGCCAATTTCGGCCAGAACGTTGCAAAATTATTGACTGCTGGTATCGAACTCGCAACTCGCTGTTCCAATCAACTTCCGGAACATTATCACTCGGCCGCCCTACCGTCAAAGATTGCTTACACGCAGATTCGCAAGCATTTTGATCAGACACGAAAATCTTTATCAATATCAGAGAAGAAATGCTAACCACGGATATATTACAAAACATGGAGTTGAACTCTACAACGTTGCAACTGTCAACTCTGCAGCGTCGCAACTGTCACCTTTGAACCATTACAACTGTCATCTCTGCACCATTACATCTGTCACCTCTGCACCATTGCAACTGTCAACTCTGTACCATTACATCTGTCACCTCTGCACCATTGCAACTGTCAACTCTGCACCATTGCATCTGTCACCTCTGCACCATTACATCTGTCACCTCTGCACCATTGCAACTGTCACCTCTGCACCATTACAACTGTCACCTCTGCACCATTGCATCTGTCACCTCTGCACCATTGCAACTGTCACCTCTGCACCATTGCATCTGTCACCTCTGCACCATTGCAACTGTCACCTCTGCACCATTGCAACTGTCACCTCTGCACCATTGCAACTGTCACCTCTGCACCATTGCAACTGTCACCTCTGCACCATTGCAACTGTCACCTCTGCACCATTGCAACTGTCACCTCTGCACCATTGCAACTGTCACCTCTGCACCATTGCAACTGTCACCTCTGCACCATTGCAACTGTCACCTCTGCACCATTGCAACTGTCACCTCTGCACCATTGCAACTGTCACCTCTGCACCATTGCAACTGTCACCTCTGCACCATTGCAACTGTCACCTCTGCACCATTGCAACTGTCACCTCTGCACCATTGCAACTGTCACCTCTGCACCATTGCAACTGTCACCTCTGCACCATTGCAACTGTCACCTCTGCACCATTGCAACTGTCACCGCTGCACCATTGCAACTGTCACCTCTGAACCATTACAACTGTCACCTCTACACTATTGCAACTGTCACCTCTGCACCATTGCAACTGTCACCTCTGCACCATTGCTACTGTCACCTCTGCACCATTGTAACATTTGCACCAATACTGTTGTTAGCTTCGCACCATCACAGCTGTGATCTCTGCACTATTATAGCTGAGAATCTCCCATTCCCACCATTGCAACCATGGTAGCTCTGATTTATGCACATTCCACCTGACCAGTTCGTCCTGCCAACTAAAAATTACTGCAGTGCACACACAAACCGCGCAGTCCACGTGCATGGAACGTCTGCCAGTCTGGAAGCATACCCTGGATTGAGTCCCATGACTGCGCAGTCCGTGTTATCGTTGGGGTCGGCGGTCAACCAAACCGCTGTGCCTGGCGCGCCGCTCATGACTTGGCCGCCGCTCCAGCGCCACACGCCGTTGTAGCGGTACACCCCCAGGTGGTAGTTGATGAATCCCGTGCGGCCATCTGCTCGTAATACAAGTAGAGCTAGGTTGTTATTATTACCAATCACTGGTAATAGTAGCATATTGATTGTAAAATTATTGGCTGAAACAACTTTTCTATAAAGATATGGTGAATATTTGCTATTATCTTAGCTTTTGATTTTTTTTGTGATTGAGTTGTAGCAGGTATCATTGACAAACAACAACCACACAGCTTTTCAGTTATTAAATAAAGGCAATCAATTATATGCAGAAAAGTCACGCAATATTATAAAATCTTATATCACAAACATTACTTATGATGATCAAACCGTGGAAGTGAAATCTGGCGTCAGCAATTTTATTGTACTTTGTAGTAAGAGAATATCAGAATCAGTTAAAAAGAAACATCTAAAATTACATTATATTACGACAATCCAAGTCTCATTTTTACCATCTAAAGTCATGTTTGAAATCCGTTTACACGACGTCAATTCAAGATATACATTTTTAATTTCTCTTGCCGAGTCAAGTGGGTCGGTAAGATCATGACGAACCCTTCAAGGGCTGATTTCATGTCCGAGGTTTGTCACGTCGATAAAAACAATGCGAACCGCTCGATGAATGTTTTCATGAGCTAAGTACGTTGAGACATTCGAACGCACATCGCTAGATAACTGTGAAGATACAATGTCTCGGAAACGGTGCTTGTCTCACATTGTGTCTTGACTATCTTCACAGTTATCTAGTGATGTGCGTTCGAATGACCCAACGTACTTAGCTCATGAAAACAGTACAATGTCTCACCGAAGCAGTGCTTACCAAAGCACCGTTTCGGTGAGAACACTCTTTAGGAAGACTTGGCTAATATATGTATATCAGACAGTCTATGAATGTCTAGAGAAAGTCTTTTTGCTCTAGTGGTCGGTCAGGTTGACCTGCCATTTGCTAAGTAACACGTGCATACTCAGAGTTCATTTAGAGTACTCCGCAAAGACGTGCTGCTGCACCACCTTTAGAGCCCAAGCCGCCTAAAATTCGGAGAGCACTTAAATAAGCTTCTCTGCGTCATGTCCGCTTCGGCTCAGGGTTCGAAGGAATCATGTAAAGTCGTCACAAGAATCTCAATAACAGCCACACATATTTGCAGAAACCCCTCAATGTAATTCTGCTTGCTAGTTCGGTATGACTCAGCTGGGCCAACCCTAGTCATATTTTCAGGCGGCTATAAGGTCGGATGAGAGATTTTGATCAGAAACTGATTTCGATCGGGTGGTCAAGAAGATCCAGAATAACTTTGCGCCGAGTAAAGCCGAGTAAAACTTTGCAATTCGGCCGAATCCTAGGTGGACCCTGAACTTTGTGAAGTTGTTTTCCATTTTTTCATGTGCAGGCAAGTTCACATTTTCCAACGCGTATTCTTTTTATATACTGTGCTTGTTTATTTATTTGGTTACAAGAGAGTTTTACGGAGAGAACACAGTCTTTAACGTTCTATTGCAGAAATTTTTTTCAGTTATTGACGCAATCCAGATCGTAATAGACGAGGATAACAAAAGTAATTTATAAGCTCACCTAAACATTGTCACTATTCATTACCCCTTAGACCGAAGTTAGAAAGAGAATCGGCAATCAAATGAAAACGTTGACCGGATCTTGCTTTAAAAAACTAAAAATTCGCTGAATTCAACATTCAACCAAAGTGGATAAGCAGAATAAAATATGTCGTTTATACGTAGTCGGTAAGCTCGCTGGAGTGTATCGTAGCACAGAGATTCATAGTTTTATATTAAAGTCAGATACGTAGTATATAATTACATGGTATGTAGGAGGTCTGCATGACGTAGTCGGCGAGAGTGAAGAAGTTGTCGTAGAACAGAGACACGAGCTGGGAGCCTCCAGGGCACGAGGCCTGAGCGACGTCGTACGTCACGGGGGTCTCAACCACAACCACACAACCAACGTCAGCAACCCAGTGGAAGGTGGCCGGGCAGGGTGGGGCTGTAGGATGGACTGTAGGTTAATGTCTATCACGAGGGTCTCAATCACAACCACACAACCAACGTCCGCAACCCAGTGGAAGGTGGCCGGGCAGGGTGGAGCTGTAGGATGGACTGGTAGGGTTAATGTACGTCAAAGAGGTTCAGCCACAGCCACACAAATATGCATTAAACCACTCAATGTAAGCGAACGACAACAGTAAACGGTGATGTGTCTTCAGAAACGTTTATCGTAGGGAGTTGAGTGTTAGTGAAAAGCTTACCCGGACCAGCTGCACGAGCATACGTTTCGTCCAAGTAGCAGTCGTAATTTGAGGGAGCGTAAGTTCTGTTGAAAGGGTCGGGGGACGTCGAGTTCAGGAGCAGACATTCACCACTGGTTTTGTGCAGGCAGGCGATGGGGAAGCGATGTACATTAGCCATGCTTGCGCAGTGGATGGCGTTCATGATAGAGTATTTCTTTGTTTCCGCCCCAAATGCAAGGATTTTTTCAGCTCGTGCATCCATTGACTTGTATTTTTTCGAGAAACTTGACACTTCTTTGCTAATTACTGACATTAGGAGCACAGTAGCTCTTACCAACAACATTCTGGCTCCGTGGCTACTGGGGGAGGCATTGGATTAGATCAACTGTCATGTGAATTTGAAACTTGAACGCCCCATTCACTCTAGTCTCTGATTCGCAAATCTTCGTCGACCACCTTTCAAACCGACCAAACCCACCAGTGTATCCCTCTTACGGGCCGAGCCAAGTAAAGACGTCCGAGCCTGCGACTGCAATTGCTGTGGGGGCTCGGGTATTAGTCAGCTAGTCGGACTTAATGGCATCGGACTCGATAATTTATTAGCTAGATGAAAGTTATGAATAATATATTTTTCGTTATGAATGGTTTAGCCATGTCTATTAATATGTTAAAGCTTATAACAGGTTCCTTTGAACAGTTCTGAATCTGTTAGTCATGACGACTCTAATTTCCTACTGAAATTCAACACATTCATATGACTTAAATCTCCGTTTATTTGGCAATGAATTATTTGGCAAAAGTTTTCTCTACGTTTGCTCCTTCTTGCATGCCATTCTGCTTATCAAAAATGTTGACTAGAAGCAAATTATTTCGAAAAATGTGCTAAAGGTTTGAAAATCACAATAAATTGCGAAACCCTTTCAAAATGGCTAACAGACGTTCAATTTTTAGCGCAAACTAAAAGATTGACCGCATATATTGAAATTTCATTGGCTTTTCAATAGCCATAATTATTAGAACTGCTGTTTTACCGGTGATAGCAGTAACCGTTAATAAAAATGACCAGTAATAGCCATAACCAATAATAGCAATAACCTGTAATACAAATGACCGGTAATAGCATTAACCGGTAATAAAATGACCGGTAATAGCATTTACGGTAATAAAAATGACCAGTAATAGCCATAACCGGTAATACAAATGACCGGTAATAGCAATAACCGGTAATAAAAATGACCGGTAATAGCATTTACGGTAATAAAAATGACCAGTAATAGCCATAACCGGTAACAAATGACCGGTAATAGCAATAACCGGTAATAAAAATGACCGGAAATAGCATTTACGGTAATAAAAATGACCAGTAATAGCCATAACCGGTAATAACAAAAGGACCAGTAATAGCCATAACCGGTAGTAGCAAAAACCGGTAATATAAATGACCGGTAATAGCAATAACCGGGAATAAAAATGACCGGTAATAGCAATAACAGGTAATAAAAGTGACCACCGGTAATACAAATGATCGGTAATAGCATTAATCGGTAATAAAAAGGACCGGTAATAGCAATAACCGGTAATAAAAACGACCGGTAATAGCCATAACTGGTAATAGCAATAACCGGTAATAAAAATGATCAGTAATAGCATTAACAGGTAATAAAAAGGACCGGTAATAAAAATGACCAGTAATAGCATTAACCAGTAATAGCAATAACCGGTAATAAAATTGACAGGTAATGGCATTAACCGGAAATACAAATGACCGGTAATAGCAAAAACCGGCAATACAAATGACAGGTAACAGCAATAACCGGTAATAAAAATGACCGGTAATAGCATTAACCAGTAATAGCAATAACCGGTAATAAAATAGACCAGTAAAAGCCGTATAACCGGTAATAGCAATAACCGGTAATGAAAATGACCGGTAATAGCTATAACAGGTGATAAAAATGACCGGTAATAGCATTAACCGGTATAAGCAATAACCGGTAATAAAAATGACCGGTAATAGCAATAACCGGTAATAAAAATGACCAGTAATAGCATTAACAGGTGATAAAAATGACCGGTAATAGCAATAACCAGTAATAAAAAGGACCGGTAATAAAAATGACCAGTAATAGCATTAACCAGTAATAGCAATAACCGGTAATAAAAATGACCAGTAATAGCCGTAACCGGTAATAGCAATAACCGGTAATAAAAATGACCAGTAATAGCAAAAACCGGCAATAGCTATATCCGGTAATAAAAATGACCGGTAATAGCCATAACCGGTAATTGCAATAACCGGTAATAAAAATGACCGGTAATAGCATTAATCGGGAATACAAATGACCGGTAATAGCAATAACCGGTAATAAAAATGACCGGTAATAGCATTATTCGATAATAAAAATGACCGGTAAATGACCTTGCTCATACCGGTACGACGGTATGAGCAAGGTTCGTAAAGTGCTCAAATGTTCCTGGGTGTTGAATGTTCCAAATGAACTGACAAGCAGAAAAGTGCAAAGATACCGGTCACTGTAAGGTAACAATTCAATGCCAATTAAGTATAGGGAGGTATCAGAGAAAGGGGATGTTTGGTATAACGGTATAATGAGCGTGGGTACATAATATCACGTCTAGCAACGAAAGGGATGACCTAAGTAGCGCAAATCAGGACCTGGTAATATCTGAAGCGTGACACCGAAGATTCTTTATGGACATCCTCTGTCATTAGACGCTTTTAACCTCCCTACTTTCGCGCTGAAGGCAGACTTTTCAGGTAAGAACTTCACAATATTTGAATGTTGATGATATAATTAATGTTTTCTCACCATGAAATTCAAATTTATCAGATATATAACAATTTATTATGCAAATTAAATTTGTATTCATCACTTAAAAATTAGTTAAAATTTGCATTCGCCGCGTGATGAATGAAAGTTTTTCAACCACCTCGAAATATCAACAAAGTTTCTAGCAGATTCATCAACTCGGGTTATTATTACCGACGCTCCTGACTCATTATTTTTCATTAATAAGAAGGTAATGAGCACAATGCACCTGCACCTCCGACAGTCCTCGGTTCCAGTGGTATTCTGATGCTCAGTACTGGTTCGATCCACTCAACATTCGAGGCCAGGAGGTATATACTTATTACTAGCTTTGAAAACTTTTTCCAGAGTTCCTCTAACCTCTGATCAGTTGCACTTACAGTCTGCTGGTAATAACGCAATTAACAGTGGGATTCGTGATTCTCGCTCAGCATGGAACATGAACAGACGAAAGTTCGCGAGTCTTAACTTTTTTGGGCACAACTTTGGGAGCGCAAACCCTTTAATCTTTTTAGCAGAGCCTTACAGACAATTATTGGTCAATCAACCTTTGACCGTTCAGCGGTCGCCTACAACACTCCACAATTTCAGTGGCCGCCTATAACACTCCTCAAATTCAGTGGCCGCCTATAACACTCCTCGCAATGTGATATGTCTCAGCTAGTGACCGCTGCAGTTACCGATCGCTGCGCGGAAAAAATAATAATATAAGGAACAAAAAACCTGGTTCTGTGACTGCTTCAGTGCGTTGATGAAGTGCACTTGAAAATACGCGTGAATCACTGTGTCCTAAACGTGACTCACTTTCTTACCAGCAGTACGAACGAACAACAAATAGCGGACGTAGCACTGATACGCCCTCATGACGGGCCAATTTGAGTCGAGATGATCCGCAGCATTAGTACAGTGAATCGATATTTGGACAAAACCTCAGTCATTCCTTTGAGCGCGGCGCTAAATTAGCCATCCTATATGCATTGAACTCAAGGCTGACTTAGCGCACGACCAGCACACAAAATTTTGCATGAGTTTTGTGCCGAAATTTATTAATATATTCAATTAATTAAATTCAGGTTCACAAAGTTCTTCAGATGGCGTTGGTTGATCAAAATGCAGGTTTATGGAAGTCATTTTAATTTATTAACGACATTTTGAATATAAAAATTATCTGGACTACATTGGAGTGATTGCAGTCATTACTACGACATTGGTCATAGGTTCATCCTGCCACATGAGACAAGCTCGCAACCAAACCAGTTCTCAAAGCATTACAAATTCGAGAAACTTCAACTCAAAATCCGCGATGAATTCAACAGGCTCCGTGACACTCTTGACAACGTCAAACTCAACGAGACCGTCGCTCCCACTCTGCTGGAGGAACCCACCAGCATCGTCTTCATGGAGTGGACCGACATCATCGGACCGACAATAGCTGAAGCGGATTGGATAGCATCTCTGCGGATTGTACTCCAGCTATTCATTTCATAACCACCGGATTTGCTAAACTATGAAAGTGTTTCGGAGATATTTTCACGGTTCCAAATTTTCGCGTATAACAAAAAATATAAAAAATCTTTCATTGTTTGTATAATTTGTTTTAAAGCCACAAATAAAACACACTCGCTGATTATTAGTGTTATACGCCATATAAATTACAGGATTTTATCGTATTTTCCTCGATCACATGCAATCGCAATACCGGCATCAAACTCAAGAAGTTCAAAAACTTTATTCCCTTTACCTTCACGATTTGACACATGACAATGCTGCGTCCTTTCATTTTACGTAAGCGTTCAATATATAGTTATTATATGTATAGTCGATAGAACTTAACGATACCTTCGTTGGTCGCTCATATTAATGGTTGCTTGGGGTTGATAACAGAGATGGCCTCGATAGCTACTTCCAATGATCACTTAGTGGTTGTGTATTTCCAGCAAATTGTAACGATCGTCAAGCTTAAACGCATAATACTTGTTGTATAAATCTGTGCTTGGATATTGTGTTGATGTTTGATTATATGTCTACTCTTACTACATTCTGGCCTCAGGTCAGAAGCCTGCGAAGGATATCATTCAATATCATATTATGATTTACATATGAATGGTCATAATAACGATATGAGGTCATTGAAACCAATATGCCGGCAGGGTTCGTTGCAGCTCCCGTTGTTAAGATACAATAAAAATTACCAAACTGCTGGTGCATGTAGTGAGAGTTGCATTAGAAATATATTGATCATGTATAATTTACCTGGTACTTAAAATGAGCATTTGAGCGTTTATAGTTGTATGAGTATTGATGAAGTTTAAAAACTTTTCGCAAACGCGCAGTGTATATTATAACCTGTGCTTTATGTTGCATGAGGTAAATTCATAATTGGGAAATATCTACTTATATTGTAGGAAATATTGCACTCTAATGCGTAATTTAAATCAGAAGCTTTCATGCTAATAGGGCCAAAATCGTTTTGGTATTTTTGGATATTAAGCGGATCACAATAAGCGTTTACATAGCAAACTGTAAAAAAGCGGCGTCTCTAAAAAATCTGACAATTCTTTCCACAGAGCATCGTAAGTGATGAACTATTTCGCTAATTGAGCCAAATTAGGTTTTAATTTTTTAGATTGTGCGTATTAAGTTCGAAGATTTAAACAAAAACTCGTGCCAAATTTGGTTCAAAAATTGCGGAATGATGGTTCATCCGGCACACAGAAACTCACAGCTGTTTTTTGGCCTTATTTTTGGTTGTAGAGATGATTTTATTCGTGATATGTCAGCTCAAATAGCAAAAGTATGCAGAATTTGTGCTGCGGAGTGCATAGATGGGTTAAACATTTTCTCAGAAAAGAAAAATCAAGCTCCACTTGCTCTCATCATTAACAAATATCTGCCTTTAACTGTAAGTTATGTTTTGAAGATGCTGATTTGACTACGTAAAGGTTCACGTTTAAACACGTCTATGTTTGGGTTTGCAATACGCAAGTGGCACTGAGGCAGGCACGGTTGCTAGCCGCGTTGATAGATTAATTGCTGCTGCTGACTTTTGAAAATGATAAATGTTTGTGTACGTGTAATACAGAGGCTTACAGATGTGACCGCGCAACTAAAGTAGGTGCATTTGATCGTTATGAATTTCTGCAGCATAAGTAAAACAATATAAAGTGCGAACAATTTCTTATACCTTATTTACTGTGATCATGGGATGAGACTACAAGTCTACAATGATGCTCAAATGTTGTAATGATTGATACATGCGGTTTTGACTGACTGACTGGTGACACAGCTAACCAAAAATTTATCTTTGATAACTGTTGATCTGGGGGTAAGTGGTAACTCTACCAACAAAAGGTTAGCTTTTATAACGCTAAACTGTAAAACTGATAAACCGCCAAAAAATTTAGCTGAATTTATTGCTAACCACTAACTTTTATATCAATTTAACTTTGGCTCTATTTTTTGGTGGCTCTAAAACTTTGATAAACAGACCTAGAGAGCTGAACTTTTAAAATGTTGTAGCGTTGAAAAGGAGCTTTCCAAAAAGCCTGAAAAAGGTGTAGCATGCAAAGATCAGATGATGATCAATATTCAATATGTATTGTACATAAATAACTAAATGAAATTAAGCCTAAGCAGTAGTTGACAATCTTGACATTCAACATACAGTTTATTAAACAAATGAAATAACAAAGTATTGAATAAATAACAAAGATTAAGAAATAAAAACACACAGGTAAAAGCAGGGTTTGCACACTGCTTTTACTCTGGAGTCTGGCTTGCTTTTCATCTCCTCAAACTCAAAGTGATGATTGTTTGGGGTTTTGTTGCTGTGATGATAACATTTATGATAACGTACCTTGTCGTCCCTGACACTGTAAGACTAACATGTTACATGAGACAATAGAGACATGACTATTGTCCAAACTCCAAAGTGAACCAAAGTTACCGTCACTTACCGAACTGCAGAATTACACAATGCTGCAGCAACCAAGCTTGTTTTGTGCTACTACAATATGTAGCAGTAACACAAAAAGTTGTGGCTGGCAGCCGCAACTAGAGATTTCCTGCCATTTCCTGAACTACGAGATTTCCGCCAGATGAATTACCTCCTATCCAATTATTAACAAAAGTGCACGATTAGGCTGCAAGATTCCAAAAGTAATAAAAATGTGTTAAATTGGAGCCGTGAGATTTCAGAAACAAGTACCGTATTAAAATTCCAATCCTGTAGGTTGATGTTATCAGCCATCAGTGTGGCACATGGCTAATGATACTTAGCATTAAATATTAACACCTGAATTTTCTATCAGAAGAGATTTTTATACATTTTTATTGGACTGCCAGTTAGCGGAACTAAATTTAGCGTAAGCTAATTGGTCTGCTAATGGTTTTCAAAGCTAGCTGAAAAACTAATCTGATATGGAAAAAGTTAGCTTCACTAATTAGCAGTTAGCAGATTAGTGGAACTGTGCCCACCACCAGGCACCAGATACATGTGACTGGCACAGACCATAGCCCATAAGGGATTGCTGATACTTGCAATTAAGAGTCATTCATTTGTTTCCTGGGGCTACTAATAATTTTTACATTATATTAGGCCTAACAAGTTAACAACATACTGAACATAGTTAAACTTGAGACTTGACCTATACAGCAATCCCTTGATTAACGCGGTTAATGAATCCCCAAGTTTTACCGTGTTAAGCAAACCGCGCTAATCAAACTTAAGAATATATGGGAATAATTATAATGAATCCTCAAAAATAGCAAAGTTACATAATAATTTTTTTTCCACTAAAATTCATCATATTTTTTTTCTAAATAATAGGGGGAATAAATAAAATAAATGCGAATGAATCCTCCAAAGCAAATCCTCCATTTTGATCATTATACGAGTCCTATTTCTAGTGCATTGCACGCTCGACGACGTAGAAGCAATTTTGCCTTTCTCTTGATACTCGGACGATTTTTTCAAAATTGTGCATATTGTTGACTCAGGAAACCCTAGGTCTTCACCGATCTTCATTTTCGTTTCACCATTATCAAAACGCTTAATTATTTCAAGCTTAGTCTCCAAAGTGATATTTTTACGTTTAAGCGTTCCCTTTTTGTCCATAATTATGACGGTAATTTATCAAGGAAAATTATGTAGTTTGATAAAAATGAGCAGTAGATATGGCAACGATCTTGACCAGTTGAAGGCTAATGAGTAACTAGAGCACCGGCATGGCGCACTTACCGGCGAACATTGCCGAACTCGACCATTCGAGTTATGAACGAGATAAGGCGCGGTTAAACCGACTCTGTAGTCAGCACGAGTGCCTACGGAACAGCACCTTATTTAAAGAATTATTGGCTGAAATTCATAAAGTAACAACATTTGGCAAATTTTTCCAAAAGTCGTAACAAAAGTAACAACATAAGATCTAATAAGGAAAAAGTAACACTTTTGTTACGAACGTAACACCTCTGGCTAGAGGCGGGAAATTATTATTATTATTATTTTTTTTTAAAGGCCTCCCACACTCACCATTCCCACAAAAAAAAGGAATTGATTTTATTAATTAAAAACAGGGAATGGTTTCATGTCAATGATCAGGGCCCCGACCTTAACGCCTCTGATGGTGGCCTACACCGACTCCGAGGGTCACTGAGCTGTGACGCGAGCGAGGAGCGGGCCCACGTCGAACTTTTCTCTGACTGCTGTTAGGATGCTAGCTGCATTGCCTCTCTGCACAGCCAAACCCAACCTTTGCTCCAACCATAGAGTCTCTCTACGTTCGTCGGACAATTCCGTAATGCGACGGCCAATCTCTGATATTAAAGGACCAGTCGTTTCACCAAATGTGCCCGTCGTTTCTAATGCGACTGGCTCGAAACGATACCGAGCTGCCAACGCCGCGTATTTACGTCTCTTGCTATCCTCCGCCGCACGAGCCGCGAACCCAGCAG
>NW_025931019.1:0-51146 GCF_000764305.2 Hyalella azteca
AATAATGACAGCTCGTGCAAAGCACAATACGCGTAGAGGCGCGGGGTAAAACCGGGGGGCTTTGCGCCCCCCAAATCAGGGGTTTTCCGTCATTGGCAACTAGATCAAGTTCCACTCTCAGGGCAGAGAATCGGTGGGTTTTACTGTTTGGTGGACAAGGTGGAAGTATTTGTAATAAAAAGAAGGTTCTAAAGAGGATAGATAATACGATTTTCCGGCAGAAATTTTAACATTTATTTTACGTAAAAGTAATAAACTACTGCGTATGTGACAGCGATTAGTACTCACTACTCAGTACTGAGTCAGTAGTGAGTAGTCCTACTGATGCTCGGAGTCGGTTTTCTCTGTTTTGTTTACAATTTACATTATATACTACGTACGGTACGTAGTAAACCCTTATAACGGCCAGTGCAATGAATTGTTTGTAAAAAAAATATGGAAGTTGATTTTTAAGCTTTACTGACTCATAATAAGAGTAATAGATGATCAAACCAAGAAAATTCATTTTCACTAAAACTATATTAATGGTGTGCAAATTAGTACAGTCAGGACTCAGGAGTCAGGACCACACATGCACCAAAGAAAACATTGAAAATACATATGTTATCAGAAAAAGGGCTTTACTGTTGAATTAGAACCAATTTATTCTCTTAGCTATGCACAGATTTGATTGCAAAAATACATGATTATTTAGAAGTTACTTACCATACTAGCAGCGTCTTATCGACTTGTAAATCCTCTTTTATTCACACAGTAAATCGCAGTAAAAAAGGAATAAAATGGCACTTGTTACAAATTTCACAGCCAGCACTGAGGCAATATCCTAAATAAATATGCTCCTTATAACATAAACTGATAAAGCTGTAGAAAAATATGAACAAATATAATGTAGATCAGCTGATGCCTGATGTGACAAAACAGTGACATTCTAGTGATTGTGGAATGCAACAAAATGATTTGTCTTGTCATTTAAACAGAGATGCACATTGCATTTTGTGCATGCAACATTCATGCAATTTGCACAACCTTCAAAACGGCAAATGCAACAAGCTTCTGCAACAGAGGGGCCGAGGGCCAGTGGCCAACTTGATCATATTGAACAGAATTCTGAGGGACAACTGTTACAAGCATAGTTTTTTGCCTCTTACTCTCAGCCTCAGGGGTTTCACAAGCTGAAGGCCTTCCTCTTTTATTGAGTAATGTGCCTGCTTCCATCTTTAGATGAGCGCCTTGCAAAGCTGTATATATGGAAGCATGATAGAATTGTTAATGCATGGCTACTGCTGATATATGTTTTGATTTAGCAAGTAGATCATCTAGGTATTTTTTTCAATATTATTATAAATAATTATGTATATATTTCTATTATTATTGTTATTATTATTATTTTTTTTGTTTAATGAAAGCTGTTATATTAGCAGCCCTTACTTATCTAAATTACATTAGCAGTAACTCATTTCATTTACTAATATATGTTCCCTGTAAACTTCTACCCAATCCTGCACTGAGCTTACATCAGCCAACCTCACTAAATGGCAGCAATTAACTTCATATACAAAGAAGCTGAAAACCCCAAGCTATAAGCTCTCAGCCTCAGGCCCAACGGCAACGGTCATCCATCTGGCAGACCTGCGGCTTTAAGTCCACTCCAAGTGGACACCCTGCAAAGAAAGAAGAAGAAGAAGAAGCCTGCTTCCATGAGAGCAAATGCCTAGTGAAACTTGGTCTGATAGTGCAAGGACACTTTTACGTGGCATGTCTAACAAGATTGTGTCTCGCTTATATAAAAGCCAGCTGTTGACAACAGCCATGTTGAACATGTGGAACATCATCTTCATGTAGTATTTCTTTGACTTCAATGGGGTTCTGGTGATGGTAATCAGCTGATCTGCCTTGTCTACTCTGCCCATTGACCGATTGTAGATTTGAACAATGTTTGTTATAGTGACTTTGATGACCTTCTGTTTTTGGTAAAATCTATCAACTTCAGAAGTAGGATTTGAGCGGGCAAACGATGACAGCATGTTCCCTCACGATTGTCACACCACTGTACGTATGAAATATCGCATGTTTTGCTGATCAGTCTCTTCTCTTCAAATGCTCCTCTTCCTCTCTTCATAAATTCTTTATCTTCTTTTTTAGAAATTTTCATTCCAGGCACGCGATTTGCCCGAACTGTTCCACAGCAAAAAAATAAATTTCTTTCTGCCAAGTGTTGTTGCAAAGGCACAGAAGTAAACCAATTATCAATGGGCACCTGCATCTGTTCTTCTGCTGGGCAAAACATTGGATCTGAAACACTGTCATCATTATCGTAGTTTTTATCAACATCGCTCGTGTCAGCTGCTAACATGTCCATCCTTTCAGCAATAGATGCTTTCTTGGCAGACAATCCATAAAAGAACCCTGTAGCCATATCTGAAAAAAAATATGAGAAGCACTGCCAACCTCAAAACAGAGTTTAAAATGCTATGTCTATTTTGATGTTATGCCTAAAACAGTAATATAGTTGCATTTATCTGTATTTACGTGTAAAAAAACACCAATTACCTTGATAAGACAAACTGAATGATTTTGCCTATTTGTATCTGGTAATGAATGGTGCTGTCCTAACTGAACTAATTTGTACCAACCAAAAAAGGGCATCCACAATATAAATATAAGCGCCAAATAATTTAGCTAGACCTTTATTCACTCATATAAATCATGCTCATCTCACTGGTATTTTTTTTGTTGGGATAACTAACCTCTCTGGAGTCCATGATGGATAAAAGTTGACAAGATGAAAGGTTGTCTGTCATGCTACAACCTCTGTGACATCAGGTTGCCCATTAAGCACAATCCCCTTAATTGAGCGATGTGGCGTGTCTGGTATGTTGATCTGGACTGTACCAATGCATTCACTTTGGACTCAGAATCCACAGGCTAATATTTTCTCTATATTATAGCTTTGAAATAGACTGAACGAATTCGTTCACTACGGCCGTTAAGGGTTAATGCTACAGCACTGCAGCACAAGACATGAGGCAGGCAAGATCTAAAGTGAAAAAGTGTCACAGTTTTTTATAATAACAATTTTTTCAAGTATCATTTACCTCATGTGAAGCAAGATAAAAAGTATCATGAACTGATGAACATAAATAAAACATGATAGATTAGAACAGGTTTAGCAAACATCTCTATTAAATGGTTTAAGACTTTAAGTTTGCCCAGACAATGGAACTTGTACTGGTCCAAAATTTTATCATTCCATTGGCATTTTGCTTATCAGTTATCACTTCTTCGCCAGTCAGGAAGTCATTACCTTCCAATTCCATCTTAAATTCCTATTTGGAAAAGAATATTTACAATACATGTTGATGTTTAGAAACAAGTAACTGCCAGCCCAAACTGGAAAACCATGCAGAGATTGCTGCAGGAGCTTTGTTTGAATGAAAATATGCAAAGGAGAGAAAATAAGACATGGAAAATTTTACCCATTTCTATGCCCCTTGCTCAATTTCTTTAGTTTTAATTTAAGAAAACTACACTTTAACTTATATTTTCAAAAATTGTCAATATTTCAAATGCAATATTTGGAAAAATAAGCCCATTTTTCTGAATTCATGATTGACTGCCAACTCTACAGATTATGCTTTATGGCCTATGGGGCACCAATTCAATAGAATTTTGTCATTTTGGTGGTGAGTTGATGGCAACTTTGACATTTGTGTGGTTAATTCATGAATGATAATGATGAGTTCTATATAGGCCTAAGTGTATTTAAATAGAAAAAATCTCTAAAACCTCAAGCAAATTGCCTTCAAAGTTCAAAGGTAGCAAAAATGAAATAAGAAATTAAATATGATAATTTCCTTGGCTTGAATTGTTACTATTAATATGTATGTAAGAATATCTAAACTTTTCCATTTGTGGTAGCAAAATACATTTTATTTTATTTAATACCATACTCTAATTATTTTGATATGCTCATACTCATAAAAAACTAAATTTGTTTTGAAAAAAAACTATGCCAGTATGTGTGTCACTGATTATATCATGATGGAAACTTTACAATTTGCCAATTCTAAATCTCCTCATTTAATTGAAACAAAAGATATAATTTGATAAAATGCAAAAAATCTGTAAAACTATATTAAAGTTTTCTTCATTTGTACTTCATTGTGTAAAGAAATTATTCCTTTTATTTTGTTTCAGTTTATAATATTGTAGGCTTGTAGCTGTTATTTTGACAATATGCCAGGCTCTGTTAGGGAAATTTTCAGCCCCTGCACATATGCTAGAATCCTAGAAATAATCACAAGCAAGTGCAGTTTAGTGACAACTAGCATCAAGACTGTAGACTTTGGCAAAGCTCCATCTCATCTCAAGTTCAATCCATACATCAAGACAGGGTACAGGCCACAATTAACTCCACAGCAATGTTTCCTGAGGTTTGTATTAGCATTGTATGAATAGACAGATACCGGTAATGCCTATTTAGCGCATTGGCTCTTATTGCTCAAATTTTTTTACTTCCTCAGTGTAAGTGCATAATTTCAATTCTCTAAAGAACTTGGGACTTGTTGTTGCCTTGAGACAAGGCAAATCTATTTAAATTGCATTCTAGTAAATTTGTATTGTTCAAATATGTATCATTCCTATATCAATGTGTTTATTTATCTGGCTGCAATGAAATTTTTTATTTTGCTTCTGAATAGAAGCATGAAACTAATGAAATAAGCATGTTTCTCTAATAATCTAATGATTTCTTTCACAGTTTATTTGTGTGGAGCAATGAGACCATCAACATCTGGAGCCACCTCATGGGCCTCTTTATTTTCATAGGACTACTGTGCTATGATTTAGTTTTCATTCTTCCTGATTCCAAAATAATAATGCTACCTCATGACACAATTGTTGGCTTCTTCATCCTTGTCTCATTTATGGTGAGTGTATTTATTGCATTCTTTATAAAACTTTTTGACATTGGACATCACCTCAACATTATGACTGGGCTTCAGATGACTAACTCAGAGTTGAATTTTTAAATGAATTGATGAGAGAGAAATTGCTAGAAAAGAAATGATAGTATAATTTCTGTCACTAATATAAATAAGGAAATATTCTAAATTGAAAACAAAAAATATTTATAGTTGGCCTGAAATATGAATACCATACCCTCCCAAATACTTTAATAATATCTTTATGAAATTATAAAAAAATCTGTATAAATTGTTATGAGTAGTATGAAAAAAGTGTACAAAAAACCTGTTAGTTACCTTTACAAATAATTCATGAAGTAAAGTACTGCTGTTGCTGCACAGATATGCATGTCCATGTCTGTGATGTACCACACTCTGAACTGCGTGTCAGCTGAGGTGTGCAGACGTTGGTTTTCCATGGACATCTTGGGCATAAGCTTGGCCTTCTATGCAGTCTTCCTATCAGGCATCTTCTATGGATTCTGGTGTCCTGAAGTAAGTGATGGACAGGAAATGTGCAGCATTTTTAGTTATTTCCATTCAACTGAACAATAAAAAAAATCAAGGACTGACCAAGCAATAAGCTAGACAGAATGTTTCAGAACTTTAACAATGGTAAACAAATATGACTGTTTTGCTCAAGTTTGAAATTTGTTCTAATTTTATTTTCCTTTTTCAAAACTTTGTAATATTTATTTAATGTTCACTGAAATACATTTGATAATTCTTATTGCAGCACATGATGCAGAGGAACCTGTACCTGACCTTGGTGACGAGTGTGTTTGCTTGCTCATTGCTTTTCGTGCTTGTCCCCAGGTATATTGTAGCTTCTGCTTTTTTTTGTTGAAATTTTACTATCTCATCTTCTTGTTGCAAACTCAATTTAGATGGAAAAAAGCCCATGAAATTCATTACACTTCATGAGGTCATGGCAATGCATACATCATTAACTTACCTATAGGACTAGAGCAATGAATTGAAATGAATCAGACAAGAAGTTTTAAGTGGTAACGATGTTAAGCAAAGGAACTAGTCGAAGAGAAAAAGTTATGCATTATTCAATCATGTTGTCATCCTAACTTTGGCAATAACAATGGCTAACTTGATGTTGACTATAAATCTCATGGTTTGATTTCTTGACCATATGCTTTTTATGAATGAATATTTCTACTTAGTGTCTCATTTGAGTTGCAGTGTTCTATGTTTATGGTAGTATTAAAATCATAAATCTTTAAGCAATTCCTGTTATAATGCTGACCTAATAAGCCTTGCTTGTAATTTTTTAATACAAATTGATCATGCAAGTTTTTCAATTACTTGTGAATTTGCTCTATCCCTACCTCAGTATGTTTCATAATATTTAATTAAGACTACTTCTGCTCATAAATTTTTACAATTTCTATAGTTGTTAGGGAAGTGACATTAAATATTTAGTTCAAAGATCCATATGTTTATTAAATTTGTTGTTCCTGCACTTGCCATATTGCTGTCACATCAGAAAACTCAACTATGCGCACATATCTGTTGCAATGTGGACTTTTGTGGCTAAGTTCTTTCTGCATTCAATGATCTGTGCATTAAAATAGTAATGTGTTTTATCTTTTTCTGCATTCAGCTCAATGTTCAGCTCTGCATTTAGCTCATGTTTCTTTCAGTTTGTCGGGTGAGGAGTGGCATACAGCTCGCTTACGGTTGTTTGCAGGGTGGGCTGCATCTGGTGTGCTACCCACTGCTCACTGGCTTCTCCTACACTGGTCTAGAAACGACACTATTATTCAGGTGGACTGTCTTGTTCTAAAATATAAGAATACTGTCCACTATAATACTAAATATTTGGCAAACATAAGAAGATATCATCTCGACATGATTTTGATTTAGTTTTAACCGTTCTTATATTTCATTGATATCATATGTGTAGTAATGCAAAGCAAGATACTCAACAAGCAGAAACTCAACACAATGCTACTAAATATTAAACAATGATGGTTAAGATGAAAAGACTTTATGTGGCTGCAGATATTGTGGATGATGCAAGTGCCACTAAACACCTCTAACTTCTGGCTTTAATGCCCGCCACCTTCCTCAGTGCCTGTGAACACCTGTTATTCATGGCCGTAACACCCGTCACCATGGCCGTTACACTCATAACTCCCAGTGAACACGTGTCACTTCTAGCCGTAACATGTCACTTCTAGCCGTAACATGTCACTTCTAGCCATAACATGTCACTTTTCTCAGGTATTTCTGCCACGCATCGTGACGATGTACGTCATCAGCGGCGTGGCGATGCTACTGTACGTCTACCAGCTCCCTGAGAAGCTTTTACCAGGTATTTGCGTTTGTTGCTAGCCACTCCATCTTTTTGGTGGCTATTTCTTGCTTCATCAATAGGATTTCAACTGTTTATCTGGTGCTATTAAGTAAGAGAACTGCGGCAACATGTGAGAGTCAGTCATTACCTAATTATTGCTGTTATTGAAAGCGCTTACCTCCCACTTGCAGGTTACTTTGACCGTCTGGGCTCCTCGCACCAGTTATGGCATGTACTGGTGACGGTGGCGCTGGTCTACTGGCACCACACGGGCCTGCTCTACGCCCGACATCGCTCTGTCCATGGCTGTTTCCTGTGAACGCTGCTGTCTCAACGGCTACCCGACTCTCAGCTCCATACTTAGCTGCCTCAGAAATTTTGCTTCTCCAAACCAAGGAACCGCTCTGTCCATGGCTGCGCCCTGTTTCTCTGTTTGGCTGCCCAAAAGAATGCTGACCCTTCACTGCTGTTTTTCTGAATGCATTCCCTCTAATGTCCTACTTTACTGTAATGCTTCAAGATCTCAATACCTCATCTGTTTGGAAGCGCCACCATGGGCCACAAATTGAACTCATGAATTTACCAGGAAACCCTCTCGTAGCCTCAGCATGTAATAACCATCTCGACATCAGAATGCAAAACCGCAGGCTGTGCTGGAACTCCACAAGCCAGACCATGGACGCAAGCCTATGTAATCTCGCTCATAAGCGAGCAGTTCTGCATCCGGCCTAACCTTTTCTGGCCCAACCTACTCACGCTGCCCTGACTCAACATTCTTGCATCCAATTACTGGCAGTATATGCTATGCTCACTTGCTCCTCTTTTCTGCCTTTACATAGGTTAGGTCCACCTTGTTTTGTTTTGGGTGGAAAGTTGAGGCAAAGTGAGTTGGTTAGGCCAAAGTAGTCTAAGTTAAGATGCAGTCTACGACCATATTAACTTCAGCATATTTTAACGGTGACTGTGTACACACGACGCTGTTGCTTGAAACAATCAACTTCATACGCCACTATGCCCTCTTGCGTGTTAACCCAAGAAAAAAAATTAACTTAAGTGTTCTGTTGGGTGAAGCTGCCTTCTGGTATGCACCCTATCTGTTTCTTAAAGCCTAGAAGTATTTTTTATTCAATGAATTTCCTCTAGCATAATATGAGCTGTTGTAGTGGCTTCAGACATGCGTTAATTGCAAACTTTTGCTCTGCATATGCCGTCACCTCCGATTTTCAGCGGTAAAATTGTTCTGTTTTCGATTTCTCTATTTTATAATTGAAGAACCAAATTATACCTTTTCATATTGAAATTACATTGTTATTAATATCGTTAAATCAAATTGTACAGATTAGCCATAAAGTTGGTTATATTGTAACGAAATCTGCCTCGCTATGGCAGTATTTGTTGTCACATAATAAATATCAACAAATAGCCGAGAATATGTGTCCTGCTTCCCGAAGAGAAAAAAAAGTGTTATTTTATCAACAAATTATATTCCAGACTATTATCTATACATTATATTTTATGTTTAGATTTATGCGAGCATTTACTCTGTTTTGAAGTTTAGTTTCATGCTTATAACATTCACTCAGTTCCAGGTTTTCAGTTAGTTATAATTAACTTGTGCCTTCTAAAATATAATAATATATTATATTTGTTACTATAAATAGGTAATTACATTCCTGCCACAGCACTCACTCATTTCCGTTGAACTAAATGAAAGCAATGCTGATGATTATTAATTGATAAGTCTTAACATGGTTAAAAGTATTTTGTGTCGTAGGAACTTTTATTTTACTTATGATAATATCGCTGCCGTCCTAACAATTTGTAGTGTTTGTGTCTCTTGTTTGAATAACGCGCGACCAAAGTTGTCTGTTGATTTAGGCAGGGCTGCAATTAGGTGCAATGTTCATGGGACCTAATGCTAGGTACTATTGAGGTAATCGAATTGAGCTAACCATAGATATAAATTTAAAATTTACGATAAGTCAACCGGCCCAGAGAACAGGTCAACTGGTGCATCGTGAAAAAGTGAACGCGAATTTACTAAATAAAATTGACGCGAAAATGATCATTGGTGATGTGTTGCTGTGTCAAGCACAGAGATGTACATGGCTGATATCGACGCCAACAATGACAGGCCTCCGTGATGTTAACAAGTTGCCTAATGCTAGTTAGCTTTAGTGCAGTCAACGTTTGTGCGGTCAACGATACGACGTCGTAATAAATTGTTAATTGGACGAGTCGTCGATTTCTCCTGTCAGCTGCTCAACGGTTAAGTTTGTGTTGCAAACCACGTTACAAAGATTTAGTGCAATTATTACCTTTAAGCTTCATGTTGTTGTTTTTTGTTACTCGTTTTGTTATTTGTGCTTCTGTTTTCCTTGTTATGAAGCTCTTGGCAATCGTTCCTATTGCCGACCACTCATAACGCCGCACACCACAGCTGTGGGTTTCATTCTAAGGTTTCATGGATGGCATGTTGTCTGTTGTAGCGTGATGAAATGTGATCTGGTGTGTTGGTGTGTTGAACTGTTATCTGGTGTAGCGTGATGAAATGTGTTGTGGTATGTTGGTGTGTTGAACTGATATCTGGTGTAGCGTGATGACCTGCTTTCTGGAGTGATGTGATAACGTGACATCTGTGTTTGGAAGCGTGTGGGATGTTACACGTATAACGTAAGTTGTTCCGGTAACCGACTATCGCAAATTGGGTTCACATGTGAAATGTAGAGCGAGTGGCCGAGCTATAAGCTCAGGACCGCATTCTTATGAATGGTTGTATAGTTTGTATTGCTGTTCGCCTACCCTCGTCTCTCAGACACGCTGCTATTTGCCACTCACCTTCAGCGGGCTGGTCATTGAAGACTCACTGCCGCTGGTGTATGATGAATAATTTCGAGTGCATGAATTTTTCATCAGCTTCAAATTCTTGTCTTTTTACTTGAGGTGCAAGATAGACTCATTGATGATGTGTGGTTAGACTTCATTATTCGACTACTGGTATAACTGGAATTGCTTTTCACTTATCTGGATTTATTGAGTGATTGCTATGATTGATAATGTACGACTGATTATAGATTAGGCCCTGGTTCCTCAATAATGTATGCCTTTCTATCTTCCTAATCTTATTATTACTTGTTATCAGGTTGCAGTGTGGCCTTACTCTCTGTATTCTGGGTTAGCTTAGTATTGTTGCCGACATATTTGTGCTGCTCGTTCTTCTCCGTTGCTGGCTTAAATGTACTGATGATCGAGACTTGAACAGCTACAATGCTGCTTTATTTAGTATATTTTACTTTTATCCATTTCTATAGTCTCGTTATGTCGACCTATACTCTGTAAGGAAGAGATCGCACAACCCGTGGGCCACACCACTTCGTACACAAGCAGGCCGCGTCACTTGTACCCACGTTCAATATTCTTCAACTTTTTGTCGTCTAGATTTAAGAGTATACCCTCAAATATTTATTACAGTATTAACGCATATTATGAAATGTATGTTAAGGTCATCTGTTAAAGTAATAGTTAATTTATTAGATTGTTCATCCTGCTGGGAACGCAGCTACAAATGTGGCTGCTTGTTGATTCATTATTTACCAATTTGTTATAGTGGTTATTAGGTTTCAATTTGCTATACATTTTCTTGTTTCATTTTGTGTTCTTTTTCCCGTGGCAGTTACATAGCAATCAATTAAATGCTGAAAAATATTACGACCCCAAGCCTGTGCTTATGGTCTGAAGCCGCAAAATGGCTTGCATTTATTGTTTTCTCCACGACCGTTTCTCGAAGTTAGGCGACCGAAGTTGTTAAGCTTGCCTGATAAACTCATGGTTTACTGACGAGTTAACGATGCTAAAATGCTATTGAATTATTCGGCTGTCAGTCTCTGCCAAGCTTCATAAGCTGATGCATTGCTCGACACTTCGTTGGCCGGCATTATGCGCGCTGCATATCAGGCTCGACGTTGCCTCATCCACAACGTAAAATGTCACTGAACTTTCTATTCGATTTTGTTCAGAATTTTCACACACACTCTACCCTCAACCATTCCTAAAGTTTAGCCACAATCGTCGCTGCCGTTCATATTCTATAACAAATATAAAAAACTTTTGATATGGATACTTTAACCGTCGTCAAAGCTATGCGTTTCAGAGACCTGTACGGGTGTTACCGTCTGTAGACGTGTGCTGGCTAGGGATTACAGAGCGCGCGAGGTGAATATCTTGTTGATTGTTGCGTCACTCTACAAGAAGCTGCACTCAATGATTGTGAACTGAAATTGATGAATACTTGATCCATGGCCTTCAATAAATAATGCAACTTGCAATATTTGTGAAATTAACATGAACCACAATTGAAATATCTTAAGTAGAGAACGAGTTATTCATACTTCTTTTATTCTGTTTGCTAGTTAGGTGGCAAATGCTCAGTATGGCGCACCAGATGGTGAATATTGAATACAACCGGCTTAGCTTCTAGACAAATGATATTCTTTTGCAATTTACCAGCTGAGTTTCAAAGGCTAGTTACGACGCAGCAGTTGGTTAATAGGAAATACAATAAGTTGTAAACCAACTTCACATCGTCCTAGCCAGCTTTGCTTCAGATTTGGTTTGATACTGCGATGACAAGCTGCACCAATTAAGTGCACCTCGCTATTTGATTAAGCAATACAATTAGGAAAGACATTGATTAATAAAATGGTCTCAAGTTGACAAATCCACTTGTTCATGTTGAGTTCATGCTCTGTGAGCTAACCTAACGCGACTCATGAATTGGGAATAAAATCATGTGGAAGTGGATGTATATAGCGAAGTTAAAGAAATTTTGCAGACGCGTGCGTAATTGAATTGAATATTGAAATGGAATTTTCCACAGTGATGTTTGAGGCCTGGATTTTATAAACAAGAGCTTTATTGTTTAACACCTGTTTTCGGACAGCCTCTTGCACTAAAAAATTACTAGAAATCGGAGAGGAATAGGTTTAAAATGTTATGTATTTAGATTATTATCGACAGATCGGGATCATTATTTTTTGAGGCGTCGTTTCGGAAACACTGGACATGGCAAGAAAGCACGATATCTTTATGAGTGATTGTCGTAGGACTTACGATCAGCTGACAGACAACGATGCTTTCCGCGCGCAACTAACATGACGCAATCGCAGCCGCCAGTAGGAGGCAGGTGGTCGCGGAGAAGGGTAGTGTCATCTGTACTCTGGCAAAGTGTTACTGGTAACGAGAATGTTATGTATTGGCGTTAGGCGGTGAGAAATAGCATACTTGGCCACTGTTAGCTAAAGAATTTGATACGCACAGATTCAAAATATACTCGATTACTGGGCAAATTTCGATTATTGCTTTGTTACATAACATCAGGAAACTGTGGTCGTTACAATCGCTCGCGCTCACGAAATTACATTTCATGTGCAATGACCAATGAGACTTTATTTAGTTTTAGCACAAGGATCATTATAATTACAAATTATTTCAAAAGGAAAATAATATACAATTCTTCAGGAACAATCTAATCCATTCATTTACCTTTAAAAAAAAACGTGAAAATGCTTTCGTCTGTGATGGACGTTGCAACGGCAAATTCAAAGAAAGTTTTTGCCATGAACCTGTCGAATCGTGGCTAATTTTACAAATATGCTATCATAAAATGCATAAACACATGAACGTTAATTTAGAAGAGAATGCAGTTGCGGAGAGAGGGGCACAGCAGTCAGCACTGTGCGGGCGAAGTGCCATAATTTCTCACGTCCTGCTAGGATGTGAATGACGAGTTTCAATGGAGTTGTTTGACTAAATTCTGAAGTTTTCAATTAGAATGCGTGTAAATAAATTAATGATACATAATGTCAGAAACGTGAATTTAAATAGAAGCTAAGGAAGACGGAGATTAGACGGTTTTCTCGGAGACTTTCCAGTGAGCGTCAGTTGAACGGCGGTTTGGTTGCTTGCTTTCAAAAGTGCAGTGGTCGGTTGTCCGCGTGCGTGCGGGATAATGCGTCGTCCACAGCTTTCACCAAGCGCTTCTAGTTTCTGCTTTACTTTTTTGTAAAAATTTCATCGATTCTTCATGTTTTATCTGTTGCAAATACCCTGAAACATGGATGATGTTTTGATGAGGGAAGATGTGGGAGCGTCCCTCAACCTGCGCGTCTTGGGTGACGACGCGGGCCCCCAAATATCCCCTGATCACTACTAAAACTTCGGGATCAATTGACCGATTTATCTTTTATTAATATTATTGCCTAATAGCCGAAAGTAAATCTATCAGAAAAATTGCATTTAGAAATAAAAATAGAATCGGTGTATGAAATTCGTAGTTTTCATTGAGATCAACTTAGATCATCGAATGCATCACAAACATACTGTCTGGCAGGTAGAACCCAGCCTGTCGTCTACGTCGGTGGTTAGCTGACCCAAGCGAAGGAGCAGCTAAAATTGAAGGAGTGTCGTTGTCCAATTTTCAGAAAAAGAACAGTACTAAACACCAACGGACGGATGATCTTGCCTGCCTTGAAAACGTGCAAGTTTCACGGCCTCTAAACGCCTTTCCCATCTACTGCTCGGGCCTGGTGGCATTCGGCTCATCTCACGGTTAAGCATGTTTCGTATCTGCATATGTTTGTACGTAAATAAATTTCAATTATCTCTTCTGTCTTCCTACTCATCAAATAATTCAAACTTACCGGCACTATCTTCACCGACTATTTTCTCATAGCCTATTGTATTTCTCATACATACGTATCTATTACTGCTCATTAATCTTGTGTATTATGGTAACCTTTTTACGTTCTCGTATGTACCGCGTATTGACACCTGAGACCAAGCCAGGATAGCATAAATTGACCGCTGCTATTTATGTTATCGCATAAGAGTTGAAGTGTTACCCTGAATTGATCGCTGTAATTTACGTTATCGTATTTGAGTTGCGGTGTTACCCTGAAACTGAATTGATCGCTGTCACTTACGTTATCGCATTAGAGATTAAGTGTTGCCTACCGTACGAGGATGCAGTGACCTTCCAAAATTAAATAAGTTAACCCAATCGTTCTTCGTTGCAATTTTCGACAGAAAATATTATCTCAAGCTGCAGACATGTTTATTATCAAATTTACTACGTACCGGTTATCTTAAGCCATAATCTTATACCACTTAGCGTACATCGTCATCATACAAACGCTTGCTGTTTATCATGTTAACAGCTGCTGTCTGGTATACGAGTATTTTCAAAATTTCTAATATACCCACTGCTATCTTCACTATTTCCAACGTTCATAACTCTGATTTTACGATTAAGGATTCGTTAATATTTTTCTTATTTATCCACCTTGCTGCCGTTGAATTGTTTTACCCATTGTTGTATGGCAGATTTTTGAATGCAATATATTTATCTTTAACTTAAGGAAGTGAATGTTTTTGTGCGACGCTAATATGATACCCTTACATGACTAGCTATGCAAATTTTATGATCTCACTTTGCTACTGCACTTACATTCTTGCCTTGCATACTTGATTTTGAACAGAAATATCGCTGGCCAAGCGCTTGCTTTTACCGCTCTACACCTGGGGCGTCAAATTTCTGCGCTGGAGGGCCTCATTGAAACCTTGATACATACCTTTAAACAATGATGATCAGAATAGGCAAATCAAAATCCACCCATACTCGTAACGTACAAATGATACTGCGGACACAATATACTGCAACGGGCCGCATGCGGCTTGCGGACCGTACTCCATACATACACACCAATTCGTAAGTGTGATGTATCGTTGGTTTTGTTCGAGCTGCCATTATTAACGAAGGCCTAGTTTTACACGTATAACCAAAGTACTTTCAAAGAGCGTTACTAGTTCTGTTATGAATTGCGTGTTCCGGAAACGAGCTCAGCGGCAACATGTGGCAAAAATGATAAGAGTCAGGTCGCATGAGGCGGTGCACGCGCGCCATACTAACGAAGTAGTCTGCTCCATTGCCTCAAAGATACGGAGAGTGACCACAAGAAGTTCAAGTGAAATCGAAATTTTAATTACCTGAGCGTCCCTCACCGCGTGTAGAATTAAATATATCTGTGTTACAATAGTGACCTAATACAGCTTGGTTTATTGCACGGTGTTGCTTCATTTCCTGAGATGCCAGTTCATCAACACAGACCGAAGTTCGTTACCTACAAGATTCTGGCCATGAGTTTGGGCAATCAGGATCACGAGCAGTTATTCAATTAAAAACTTCAGGACTTCCTGAAGCATTTTTTTCAAGAAAAAGCGGATGTCCTAATCGTGATGTTTGTCCGAACAACTGTAAACCTGGACACTCTGCCGCCGTGTAGACACGTATGCTCATATCATACCTCAAAGATATCATACCGCTCATATCATACTTAAGACATTGAAGGGTAAGCACTGCGTCTTTGCACAGTGACATATGAGTTATGACACCTGCAGTTCGGACATGATGTTAGTGGTGATTGGCTCAGCCGTGTTGACAATAGTGAGCTGTCACTCAGGCGTGAGTTATTTATTCGGACAAATTTGCTATCGCACAAGCATCGACATTATTCAGTCGCGACCGAACAGAATCTTCATTTGCAAATATAAGTCAGGTGAATGAGGCTTTCGTTCAGGTGAATGAGGCTTTCGTTCAGGTAAATGAAGCTTCCACTCAGGTGAATGATGCCTCCAATCATGTGAATAAGGCTTTCGTTCAGGTGAATGGGGATTTCGTTCAGGTGAATGAGGTGCCAACAGCGCTGCTGCCACACGCACGTATCCAGGATACGTACACGTGGCTCGACCACGGGTCTACCGCGCCAGGAACGAACGGTGTCAAGCCGTCAACCTTCACGTATAGCGCTTAAATCGGAGATTTTGCTAGTATTCCTAAAGTTCGCTTTGTGCTTGCTTGGTGGGCCGTAATAGGCCTTAGGAATGTGAACTGAGAAAAATGTACTGCAAATTTTTATTAGATCTTTCATGAAACTTAATTCAATTGTATATTATTTTTTCTGAGATATGAAAAGATAGATATTATTTATTCTCGACACGCAAAGGATCATCACAGTTGCGCGGCTGCTCGTCTTGCGTGGCGATCAGACCGAACATTTCTACCACATTCAGTTACGTAATTCTCTACGTCAATATTGTGGCTGCTGCCTGTCCTTTCTCTCCATCATACGTAAGTCATGAATTTATAAATCCATGATGCTATCTAATTTATGATGAATGGTATTTCTGCCCATGGTTCTGCTTGGGGAAACGAAATTTGGGTGTCAATCATCCGGACAAGAAAAAGCTGGCGGAATAATTTTATTGCAAACTCGTCTGGATTTTTTTCAGTTTCATCAAAAATCTCCTCCACGCAACTCAAGCATCAGGATCATCTCCACGCAACTCAAGCATCAAGGCGGCACCTGATGGCTACCTATGATTTTCTCCACTTTCCGTACGCAACCACCACACGCACTTATATAAGGTCGAGAATCTCTTAAGGAAAAGTAATTTTATTCTAAGAAATAAGTTACCGAACCTGTTAATCCGGTAACATGTTTCTAGTAGTACCAGTTATACCTTGCAAGCAGCTACCAGTTGATACATGGTGTAACCAGAGAGAATTTATTGCTTAATCTTCAAATTTTACACAATTCATGAAACTTAATATGTTTTAGATCAATTATTAGAATCCTTGTTATCATTTCTATTCTTATGTAGCGTGCATGTCGAGACACCTTCGATGGAGGCGCCTATTAGCTGGCCAATTATATGGCAGGGTTTCCCATTCTTTTTATGATCGAGCACCGCTTGAACGTTCCGTACAGTCGCTGCGTACCACCATCACTAGATATAGCCGGATATTTGTGGGATTAATAACACTTTATTCTGATCAGTGCGCTGATAATTATCTGGATGAGTGTGTTGTTTGAGTTTAAATGTGGGCTGCTGGGACCAGGTGGGTGACATGTGGCAGAAGTTGCAAATATTTCCCAGAATATTATTGAACCTGTAGATTGTATTTTCGTGAAGCTAAGAAATATAACAAAATTAGGAGCCAAAATAATTACGTGTTATTTGCGGGGCGTTCCAGTTTGGGCATCCCTGTTTCAAAGATTACCTCAAGTCTTTGAGTTTGAGATCTTCTGTTCCGTATATGTAAATGTCCGAGAATATATTAATGTACCAATTTATTAGTTGAATCATGTTCAGCTTAAAATGATATGAGCGATCAATTGCGATCTTCATCTCGTTATTGTAAACTTGAATTGGCAGGCGGATACGTCTTCTTCTGATGCAGGAAATTATACAAAAAAAGCTTGCCGCGACCACGACTGAAACAGTCAAGGTCAACCTAACAATAATTGCTGTTGCACCTGTGGATCCCTCGATTCCTGAGTCCAGATGATTAACAAATAAAATAAAATTATCTAAGTTAAAACCTTTGACTTTGATCTGATACAATAAAAAATATAATGCTATATGAATTAAGCAAACTTTTTTTCGTTACGTCATAAAGTTATTGCAGCGACGCTCAACTCGCGCCTGCGGCCAGCGCTGGAACGCAGGGAGGGAAGAGTCAAGACTCTGAGACACAGCAACGTAGGGGACAAAAAATAAGCTTGTCCTACAGTTATGATAGTTACGAGTATTAATGCTATGAAAACCTATTGTTCTTTTGAAAACTGTTGGTTGTCTTCGGTTACTATAACTACTAATTTGAGCTTTTAAACGTGAATATACTACGCCACATATGCGTTACGTAACAGCCGCTCAGCTGCGGTACGTACATATACGAGCGCACATCATGAACGAAGATGTAAAATCAATATAAAAAATCACAGCCAAGTGCCCGTTAGAAACAGGGTAAGAAGCATCAGGCAGAAACAACCCTCGCAAAATTGTTACCGTATCAGTTGCCGTTGGTTCAACTATGAACGTCATCCATTGTCTATAACAATGCTGTTCGTTTATAGTGTTGTCCATCATTGTTTCCAGTTATATCAATTTAATAATATGTTAAGGAGAATGAAAGGATGCTGATGACGCAGCCTGTCACTACGTACCTACTCTGATGAGGCCTTTTCACCAGGTCCTGTATCGTGGCTGCCTTATTAATATACAGCGGCTGGCCGCTACAACTTCATCGCTATACAGCGATGAAGTTGGCCGTAAATTGGGATTATAATCCTCCTCATTGTAGAACGTTGCATTCAAAACCGGAAAAGAAAATGGCTTTCATGCAGACGATGTCATACATACTTCTGGGCATACATGCTTATAAGTGAAAGTAGAGAGACGGCAATGCATTGTCACTTTAAGATTGCGATCAACTATCCTCAAGTCTCTTTCATCGTTACTTATTATACATTATACTGCATTCTTTTTCATTGTAAATTTACGACACACTGTACTGTCCTTCTTTTCATCTTTTGTGATAGAAATTGCGTAGAATAAAAAAACAGCAATGCAGATGAATGTAAAAGGCTGATAATCATGCGCACCTGCAATACCTCGTGCATGGAACATGAACAAAAGAAACAAGAAAGCTGCATGCGCCGGGGAATGTGGCACAAGAAAGAGTTTCCGCTTCTGACGAGACGTTCGGGAAAGTTCCCTAGTTTCGGCGTGTAATAGCGACCGTCAAGACAGGCCGCGGTCACTTCTGAGTCATCGACGAGAAGTCGCGCTTGTAGGTATCGTGTCTGAAACTATGCACTCAGATAAATTGTTGAGATTTGTTCCAAATGGCAATGTAGATTTGCACTTTTGTAGGTCATCCTAACTCAGCTGGCAGGGCATAAGAACGTACTAGTGCTACGTCCGCTCTTTGCTCCGTCTGTGTGTACAGGTGCTTATACTCGGGGCAAGTATTAACAGATAGTGGTAACGGCAAGTATTTTCCAATACAAGTATCGTGATAGAAATTGAAAAAAATTAGCAAAATGATCAATTATAAATTTTAACGAAATTATTAAAAATTATGGCTAAAAACTAAAAGAAATTACATCAAATTCGAAGTAAAAAGTGATTGCCGCTGCCACTACCGGCTGATTTCTTCCCCGTGTATAAGCACCCTTAGGAAGTTCATGTGTCAATATTTGAACAATAGAACCCATTATTCCGAGTTCATAAAAGAGGTGCCTTGTATTATTAACAATATTATTCCTACGAACAGCTAAGTTTTCTACAGCTTCTTCGTAAAATACGAGGTATGTGCTACAAACTTCACAACAATTATTACATCATGCACTGTGTGAAGCCTCGTTAAGTAATTGAAATGATGCTAGTAATCGAACAATTATTCGTAGTTTGAATTAACATTGCAAACGATGAGCTTAAATGTGTTGTTATCGTTGAGCCTACGATCGTTTTTATCATATATATCGCACAGTATGATCACCTCTAATTGCTGTGTAGCAGCTGCAGCCACACGGCCGCTGTTAATGGCTTCTTATATACTTTCCCTACTGCAGTGCTGGGCCGCAGCATGTTCCCACCTTCAGTATATGTTCAGTGGTGTACCATTAACAAGACCGTAATGTCTTCCTAACATCAACGTGACCACAATACCGTGGCTTTTGTTCAGTAATGTGAACTAAGTAATTGAACATTATTCTTTATGATGTGTGTTAGTGTTGAAAGTCTAAAGCAATGTCTTGTCGAAAATGAGAGAAATCGATAAGTTATGATTAAAAAGAAATTTTTTCCTAAAATTACGACAATGAGATGGCTAAAGTAAGCAGTAAAATAAAAAGCACAGTTTCTAAAAATTAAAATAATTTTTTCAACAAAAAGTCATTGTTGAAGCTGGAGGATCGTTCACGTGACCTACGGAGAATGTGACTTCGCACAGGGATGATATGAATAAATTATTTTTAAAACTAAATAATCATTAATTAATTTTACCGGAGTCATTTAAATGCACAAAACACGTGGGAAATCGTCCCGTCTTTTAAATTTTCTGATTTCGCTTGTGCAGTTCATGTAGTTCTCCTTCGTTTGGTTCGTTTCATGTCGTATTCAGGGTGTCGTGTTCAGATGAATAATTCACGTAGACAGTCCATTCAGCAAGAGTTGTGGTTCATTCAGCGCCGAGTGTTCAGACAAGACGTGCTGCTAATATCAATTCCTCGTCAAGGACAGTCGTCTCATCAGTCAGATTTCTTTATCATTTCTATCAATCAGGTGAAGTTTTAATAAATCCTAACTCTCTTTACATTTGTGTAAACGGTGCTGTTAATTATTCAATTTCATTTACTCTACGCCTTTAATTTTCATAGCAAATTGATGATATTGTTGAGAAATCACTTAATAAAAAATTTATTACTTAGTCAATCGAATAACTTCAATCGATTATTAAATTATAATGAGGCGTGGTCTCTTGAATTAGCTGTGAAGTCCGTTATCATAATTATGACCTTTGCTTATAAAATCTTTTCTTCACCACGGTCTACTTTCCAACTATCGTTTACTGTTTCCCGTCTAGAGTGTACCTAACTTTTATTGATTTATTCAGTGTTACAAATTTTTCACCTTCCTGAAAGCTGGTAAAAAACACAAAATGTAGGGCTCGTAAATTTCATGTGTATTCATTTATTCATTAGTTTCATATGCGTAAATTTTCAATGATCAGGGACAAGCATGACAATTATTGTACAGGGTTATTATGTTCTTTCACTTCTTTGCAGTTTTTTGTTTGGCCGCATGCTTAGCAGCGACGTTGAGGATTAATTGTTCTCTTCTGCATATCGTTGATTGCGGCGATTGTTGCTTAGAAGATCTTGATATGTACTCAAGTATTTAATTGTTTGGATTTCCGCTATGTTTGAACATGACATCCAAACAAATTTAAGAGAATTTAATAATTATAAAAAGAACATTTCTGAAATTATTTTTAAGCCGATTTGTTGCGGCAATCTTGAGTCTTTACACATTCTAAAAAATTGCACTCGAATCAGTCGTGCTGAAATAATCGAATCTGTCGTGCTTGAAATAAGCTAGCATAGCTCGTATTCTCGATATTCTTGAGTTCATGCATTATCTTGGGCCTGGAGGAAAAATTTATATCAAGTTATTTCTGCTACACCTCCTTGGTCCAATCAAACTTCCAAAAACTTCCTAAGTTCCTGTCAAACTTCCAAACTTCGTAAAACTTCCGACACCTCTTTAGTCCAATCAAACGTCCTAAGTTAGCCGCAGAACTGAAATGGAGCCTAACTCTGGACGGATGTCAGCTGTCGTCCCTTTTTCAGCTTAAGCGCAGAACTGGCGTTAAATGTGGACAAGCGTCAGCTTGCTTGGAACTTTGTCAGCTGATGAACAGAAAGTGAGCCGCCGCTTGTTAAGAAAAAGGCAGGACGTGACGTTTAGGAACGTGCGTTGCAGTTGAGTTTCTGAGGCGGAGAAAGTGCGTCGCTGTCGAGGACGTCACATCCGACGTCGGTTCCGTGCTGCACATTTGCGATCGCGTGCGTCGTTATCGACGTCAGCTTGTCAGTTCATGGATAACTTTGGATTCATTAAGTATTTTCGTGTAATTATTTTAGCAATTGCTGTGATAAGAACAGAACAGTGACATGGCAGTTACGATCAAAGGTTGTGTAAACTAATTATATCTAAAATAATAACGCTGCTGTGACCGGCTGATGAGACCTCGAGTAGGTTCCGTGAACCAAGAAGTATATCTGAGAGCAACTGGTGCACTTACTGAAACATTGATGCCTTTATTGATGCTTTCAGTCAAGCATTTAGCTGCGGCTACATACGCATCTTCTGGTGATGCTCGCACCCCAGGCGTGACCTCTTACGCGAGACGTACGCGCGTGTAGCGTATGAAGGAGCTGCCTTAAATGCGTAGGGAAGCTTTTCCCTGTAGGGGTCACGGATGGTGGTCAGGGCCTGCGGGGCCGGTATGGGGGTGTGGTAGTGAGGGCTGGTGTGGTAGTGAGGGCTGGTGAGGTAGTAAGGGCTGGGCAATTAAGGAAGGTCAAGTTAGAGTGTTAGGCCGTATCGACATTTCGATGTTTATCCTAAATTCATTATCAGAGAACTACAATCTGTTCCTTTTGTGATATAAATTACACAAACAATAAGTAAATTCTTTTAGCAAGGAATGCATGTGCACAAACGTTAACAGCGCATGCACCAACAGCGCCGGGAAGTCGCAGGTCTTGTGCAACAACTTTCACGGACCAGCCGGCCTTCTAATAATCGTCAACATTTTATACAGTGTGCGTATCCCAAGGGTCAAAGGTGCGTCGGCTTCGGAATATCCTTTCACAAGGATATTTTTCGTTGGCACAGCGCTTGCATTTGGCACTCCGTTTATTTGATTGTAATTTATTGTATGTAATCATCAAGCGTATGTATACAAGAATTATAAACAAACAATACGTGTGACAGTCGTTAAGCCAAGCTGCATCTTCGACGCCGTTGAATCGCACGTCGCTCCTTCAGGATGTTTGCTCTGCCCATGGCCGACCTGTCAGCACCCGAGGTCTATAGGACACGACTTGCTTTATTTAGATACGTCAGGGAATTGCTAACGATAAGAAATTTTTGACTCACTTCAGCATCGAATGATGTCAATAACTGAATGAAGAGTAAATTACTTAAAGCTACGAGTGCAGCAATAAAATTCGTCTAATGAACATCGTCTTTTGGAGTTATGCTATATTTTGAAGTTATGCTCCGATCGTATATTGAGTTATGCTCCAAATCGTTTTAGAGTTATGCTGTATATTATTAATCCAATAAAATACTGCTGTCATATGTTCCATCGAGGTAAGCGTATTTCTAGGACATCAGCAAATGACGTTTGCGTTACTAAGGCTTCATAGGACAGCAGGCATCTGGCTTCCATACGCAAACGAACGATGCTATTAAAAATAATCATAATATTTTGAAAACGGTAACGGATGTGGGTGGAAACATGTTGACTAACAAAATTTTCCTTCTATATTACTTCTTTTTGTTAATAGTCTGTATGAGGAATCATTATAAACACTCTAAACATTACAGTAAGTCCCATTAGCAGGAAATACGACGAACGTGCCCATTTCTTTGGTCATGATCAGCGAAAAAAATTTAGGATATATAACAGAGGCGCTGCCAGCAGCCGCCTCATGGCCGGCTCGTGTAGATGAATTATGCAGGCAGCGGCAGAGCCTGGCATGCAATCGGCGTCATCAGTTGCCTTCTAGCCTCGCATTGACGCCTTTGTCGCGAACTGCTGAGTGGGCTGTACAAAGACCATATCACGCAGGCACTCGATCGTGAGTGGCCGACACTGAGCGTCCGTCACTCACTCGTGACGCTCGAGCGTCACTCACATCCACTCGAGCATTAAGAAGTTTGAACTTAATTCAAACTGATTCGAAATGGTCAACTGTTGCCATAATAACGCTGCACATTTTGCCTGTGTGGGATTTATCCCGACCTAGTTTGACCCGAAAAAAGTGCATTATGGTGCTACGTGCAGAATGCGTGTCCCGATTTGAATAACATTTAGTATTCTGTTTAACCGTTCCAAGTGAATCCATCAAAAAAGTTCAAGCTCCTCCCTAAGTACTGTACAAACATCTTGGCAATTTCCAAGAATTGTTCCAGTGCATCAGAATTGTTCGGAAACTCTCAATACTTGTTTTTTCATGCATTTCAATATATTTTCTACAAATTGCTTGCGTATTTTTAATACATTTAGACGCAATTCTGTTGGTGTCGAATGCATTATTCAAACATATCATATATATCATTCGCACTTTTTTCATCCTTTTTGAAAATGTTCTCTATATAATTCCTGTTTTTTATCTATTCTTCAAACATTTTTCGTTCAATTGTGCATTTTTCAGTTTTCACCGGATTTGGGTGTTTATTATTTAACTTTATATATACTGTCTCTTAAAAATTTTTTCTTAATTTATCTCCTGTCTTAGTTGAATTTTAGACGATTCATCACTAATTTCTCTTTCATCTTATTTCTCTTGAATTTTTGTGTTAGATATTGTGTTGGAAGTAGCGAAGGATGTTATCGACATTACTAAGCTTATCGGGTTTTTATTGTCATTATAAGCTGACCCGAAACTAAAGGTTTAAATAAATATAAGTACAAGAAGTTAGTCTTGTAGTTACGTCCAAACATTTCAAATGTAATTTTATAATTTGAGCTTCATTTTTCTTCTATTGTACCAGTACTCCGTGCAATTCTGGGGCAAGCACGGATTTCCTAGCTCGAGCAAAATTAGGTTCACATGCTAGTTTACATATATATTTGAATTTGAATGCACTTAATGTTTCTCCTATTTCCAGTGTTTAGTTTGACTGAAAAATTATCAAAAATGTTAGTCGAAATATGCAAAGGACAAAACACAGATCATAGAATTCATGATGACAAGAGCACGAGGACTGTGAAGAATTTCGCTGGCAACGTTGACGACACGCGCACCTGCCAACCTTGTGATGAACGGCTTGGTTTATCTTCCTCATTTCTGCCAGTGAAAATTATAGTGGAAAATAAAGTTGTTCTTAATAACCTTACCGCGGTTGCTTCAGAATTTACAGAGAATGTATTAGTAAATAAAGAATACTCTAGTATCGGTCATAGTGTTCGTGAGGAGGACGAGGAATATTACAACTGGTGTGCGCCGAGAAAAACTTACGGCAGGAATATGGTGATGTTTTCGAGAATCCCCTCCACGATTACAGTGACGTTTTGCTCTAAAATGGCGAGACTGTCACTGGCAACACTAGTAATAGTGACTACCTTGTTACATGTGTTGCCAAGAGCCTTGCCTGTATCACCATCTGTGCAACTACTCGAGGTGCCGGCATCAGTACCACCCTTATTATCCTGGGTATCTGTGATGCTTTCGTTGTTGATACCACTTCCCTCCCACCGGTCGTTGTCAGCGCTTCCTACAACCACACTACCCCAAGCTTCGCTGACGTTTCTGGCGACTCTTCCCCTAGCCTCGCCAGCCCTCATCCCCGACTTCATAGAATGGGGATACTGCAGCGACGTGCAGCTCCAGGACGACTTCGATTCTGCCAAGGTGAGTGTAGCTGCCCTCCATATTTTAATTCAGCTGCCCATTCATTAAATGGTTGCGTTTCCAATGCATGATACTGCTTTATTTTTTTCGTTAGCTTTCAAGATTGTTGAGATAAAACTTACCCTTCTCACACGTAACAATTCTGCAGCACTATCTATTGCTGTAATTTTGTATCGTCTCCGCGAGAAGTTTCGTGCTGCATGTTTATGGCATAGTAAATTTTTGACTCTCTCGTTGCATACAAAAAACAAACAAACGCTTACAGGTAAGCTCTAATTTCCAACAGTGGCAAATTATAAATATTAAATAACATGAAAAATCGTCCATGCATTTGCATCAAGCCATCGGTCAGTCGCTCGGATTTTATTCAAGGTTGATTTACAATCAATGTTGAGGTCACCGACACCATAACAACACTGGAACATTTGGTCCCTAATCCTGGGTCGCCGGACACGCAGTCTGACATAATAGACTCAGACGGAGAAAAAGTCTTACTTTGAAGACGAGACGCTGTCTAACTTTGGGACGAAGGTGAAGTCAAATTTTTCAAGATAGAGACGAAGTCCAACTTTGGGGACGGAGATGCAGTGTAACTTATTTGGTCTAATTTTGAGGAATAATATTAATAATATAATAGCGGTTCCAGCGTTAATTAGGCCGTAGGCCTGTCGCCGATTCTTAGCATCGCCGAACATTCACAGTATTTTGCGGTCTCGAACTCGCAACTCACTGCTCCAATTCTGGTGTGCTTAACCGCCCGGCCTCCTCGCCGATTCTGACCAGAAACTGGCGCACAGAGCTGGGATCGAACCCGCGCTTCTCTGCGCCAAGCCTGGTACTCTGAACTTTAACCACTGGGCCACCCAGCCCATAATAATTGCTTGTGAGTGTACAGAGAATGTATCAGTAAATAAAGAATACTCTAGTATCGGTCGTGGTGTTCGTGAAGAAGAAGATATCGAAGATATCGTGGGAAAAGAAGCTAGTGGAAGCAAATCGCTAGCGGAGGAAAGCGTTGCTCCGGAATAGCAATTCAAATAGTTAATGTACTTTTTGTGATAATATTTTTCATTAATATTTGTATTAATTTTTGCATATTGGGAGCGCAGTGGCACACTGCCGTCAACTTTTGGAAATATTTTTACGATTTGGTTTAAAAGTTTAATCCGTTTAATTTCGTTAGTTGGATGCACATAAATATTTAAAGACCATGAAAGATCTCTATTGGTGAACCGATGCAGAAATTTATTGGGAATAATATCCTTCCTGTTTGCTCTGTCATGCAGACTACTTTGTTGGGCTGCAGTTTGTCGCTGCTATTGACATCAATTGAGTACCCTTACGATTCTTCCGCCATGAAGAACTGAGAACTGCAGAGGGTGACGTGTCTATTGTTGTGTTTCAGGGTCACAATCTACGAGTGTTCGGGGTTCCCATTCGATTCTATTCATCCCGACCACACCGATCGAGTGCTTCTTCCTGTTCTCTCGTAACGTCTTTATTTGCATAGTAAAGGACTTCTTTTATTTTTAATACTATTATTTCTCATTCATCTGTTATGGCTGCCAGCCATCTCATTCCGTGTTATGGCTGTCAACCATCTCTATACTCATTCCGCGCCCTTTCAAACCTTCGTAGCACCTGTTCTTACACAGATGAATTATCAATCATCTATACTCATCTCGTCCACCATTCATCGTGGATATTAATCACATGTCGTCTGCTCCTTACTCATGCATTCATCACTTCATTCCCGCGCCTATTCTTCATTGCAAGCAGGCGAGGCTCCAACGCCTCCAAGCTTGCGTTGTCATCTTTCTTTCGGTAATAAAATCAAAGGAAAACTAGTTTTAGGCCTTTTATTAAGCATGTATTAATGCAATGACGACGAAACGATTGAAAATTTATCTTGCGAATTGAAGGATGAAAATTGCCGAGGTTTTCCAAGATTCGAAGTAAGACAATGATAATGTGGAAGCACATAATCCTAGCAAAATACAAGAGCACTCTAAATGCTGCTGAAACAGCTAAATGATCCGCATCACAAATCTCCTGGCATTTTTTTTATTTCAGCACATTGAAGTTGTTCAATTAAGTCAAAATTTCGATTAACGTTAGGCCTACGTCGTAAATTATAAAACAGAAGCTTCAACTCATCCCGTATGCAAAGGTTGATTGCAAGATCTGCTATCGCACATATCAGGGTCGCCAAATTTGTCCTTGTGGTCCATGAACGATCCGTGTCGATAGTTCTTCTAAGTTTCTCTGGAATGCTGATTTTAATTCTGAATTTCCTTTATAGGAGGAAATAAAACGAATTTATATGTTTATGTAGTTTATTGGATTTTAAACACAGTTTTTTTAATTTATGATAACTTGGGCTCTTTGGCAACAAAGATCTTGAAACATAGGCGTTAGGTTGAGGTAGCAATGGAAACTTAATTAAAAGATTATTATAGGGGAAACATATGCATGAAGGTGAAAATTTTATAGAATGGTGCAAATTCATCAATATAGAAAGGTTGAAGTTCGCATCTTTTTGTCTTAAATATTTACAAAGCTTGCTGAGACAGCTAGGCATAGCCTGCATTTTCTGAGAACAAAATAATAATTAAATTATGCGAAAATATTGATGATGCCCTCCTACTCCTTAGAATTTCCAGTCAGCGCCGGACTTATATGCAGGTTTTGTAAGCTCAGGCGCCTTAATAACGAGGAAGTTTCCGGTTGTGAATAACTTTTTTTAGATATTGTATTAGATAGATAAAAATATACTCATTTCTTAATTTCCCTGATCTAAAAAGACATTAAAAATGTCTTTAGATGTGCATAGGAAGATTTGATATATCTTCGTGAATAACGTGTGTCTTTAAAGTCTAATATTTTCCATTCCTTGTCTAATGCTATGTGGCTCATGAAGCGCAACATCAATGGCGAAATATCTCAAATCAAATTCACATATAACATTTATGCGACATGGTTAGGGCTAACGTCTTGGTTAAGAAACTAGGCATCTTCTTGAAGCGCTATATATTGTCTCAACTTCGTTGGTATTGGCAGTTTTGTGACTCCGTGCGGCAGGTTCCATGAACTGGAAAGTTGGCGTCGGATGACCACCCGACACATACCCTTCAGCGTCGGCGCCGGGATGAGACCATCATTGACGATGCGAGGGTGAACGATGTCGGCATTACTTGGCAAACGGCGTACGACAACACAAGACATAAGCCGTTTCAATATCTCGACACATGCAGGAGGCCATTTTATTGGCCACTGCAATTCGCACGGGCATAGTTTCAAACAATGCCCCATCTCATGGGCAGATAAGCGGGATCCGTTTTCGGGATCTGGGTACGAGAAGCAATCGCAGGTTGGTCTTGTGGCCAGCGTTGCCCTGGCGTGCGCGGACAGTTTGCTGAGCACCGCAAGTAGTGGGCTATTACGAGACGCAGTGTGCGCATCCGCACCGCACATCAGTAAGTACTTGACAGCTTGCACGTTATCAGCTTGTATCGCGATAGTCAGCGGAACAGTATTTTGCAAAGACGGCATTGGTGCGTCCTGGATCTTCTTTGGAGGAGACCCGACCTTAAGCCCCACGCAGGTGCCGTGAATCACCCAGAATAGGAGGTTCTTTGGGTTGTCGCCATCTTTTTGATGAGGGCGCCAGCCGGAGAGCACGTGAGTTAGACGATGTCCTAGAAGAGGAGGGATAAACACTTTGTCCAAGCCGCCATCGCATTTGTGAATAGACTTCAGCAGAGTGCAAACGTGACTCGAATTCTCTAGCTTGTATTGGAGAGCCACTCCAGCGGCTACGTATAACAGGGCATGAGGATGGCCGAGTCTACAGATGCCGTTGTTTGATGCTAGAGCCGCGTTGTGGAATTGCTGAACTGCGATCAAAAAGCTGCCCACGTTTTCTTCGATGTTATCCTTAGCTTCAAACAGAGGAACCAGAGCAGAAACAAACTCCTGTCGTCGACCAGGAGTGAACAAACAGTCTCGAGGCTGACCTTGCAGAGCGGATGTGAGTAACTGCACATCACAACGGCCACCTCTCGACGCGGTGCCGAGCACTGCAAGCCATACGCGCTTGCTGAACTCGCTGTCATCCTCGTTACCAGGAAGGCCTGTCACTACGATGGTCTTGCGCTTCTGTAAATAATTCCACCCGTCCATCTCAATACGTGTGGAAACTTTCAGAGGTGTGGAACTAACTCTTTGAATATCAAACGGTTATCTTCTTTGTTATTGCGAAGAGTTCTATCCGCGCATGTTTGTGAACAAAAGCTGTCTAGCGCTGCTAGAGGTATTTCGTGCTGGTCATATTTTCCTTGTTTTTAGGACAAACATTTGCAAACTGCCTGTTTTAATTCCACTCAGCGGTCCTACTGCGAATAGTTTAACCCGTCCATGTCTCAGCGGTCGAGAGACTGCATTTCTTTAGCCGGTATTCAAACTTGGGGATTTTTCTGTGCCTGCTTGTGTCCGCGGCTGATTTTCATACACTAAAATTGTGACCGACATTTGTAAAGGTTATACATGTTCAACTATTCAAGCGGTCAAACATCACACGACGAAAACTATGCGTGTTTAATTAACGAGTTATTGTTATCGCAAGAAAAACACTTGTTTCAGAGGACAATAGTTCGGTAATCATGGCGTATGTTATTCGCACAATATTATAAGTAACAACGTATTTGAACCATATTCACACGTTTTTCCCTATTCATAAGTTTTTCCTTATTCATACGTTCTTCATTTTATATGCATAAATATAGATTTAATTTTATCGACTTCAAATTTAAAGTAGTGCATTATGCTCCTGAAAGATACCTGGAGGGCGACACTCGCGTCAGGTGTGAACAAGTGAACAGGACTGACGGCTGAAGATGTCTTGGCTAGAAACTACACAAGTGCAGCTGTGTACACTCCGACACTCGTATGGCTTCATCAAACACGCGCCTCTCCACACACCATGCCAGACATGTGTTGTGATCCAAAAGTGTGGCGTGTATAGGCATACATACCTAATGGATCACCCTTTACGGATCACACCTAATGGATCATGCCTAATGTATCATACCTAATGGTATGATACATTATTAGGTATGATACATTATTATATGGTATGTATTATGATACACACACATACCTAATAATAACGTAACGGATCAAATCTAACAGATGATGCCTATAATGGATCATAAATAATGGATCAGTTCTAATGCTAGATTATTATCATCATTCCTAAGGATCTTTTTTACGGTCCATCATACCAAATGGTTGATTACGATCACCACACCTGACGGTCGATAAAAGAATAATCTTGCGATCGCATCTCGCAACTCTTATTCTTTAGTAAAACAACGAGCCGTCTATGTATAATGTTGCTTATATTGCTGGTATTTTACGGGGGTGATAGCTCTACGTCACGAACAGCGTCCAGTTCTTTTGAGCTTAAGAATATTCTCACGATAATTGAATTTTTCAAGATTTCTGTTGATATTTTCTTTTGAAAATGAACATTGCATCTGTGCTCATTTATTTTCCCAATACAAATGTCTTTCGTCTATGACGAAATCGTGAAAAAAATAAAAATGATAAGTTAGACTTCTAGTAATAACGAAGTATAACCCTTATCGCATTATGGAAGGAGAATAACCTCTCGAGATGGTCCGGTTCTTTACATAAGTAACAGTGATAAGCTAGTGGCTTTTTAGTGTTAACATAATCTTTAATCGGAGTTAACTAATTAATTTAATTTAATCTTTTAATACATAGTGTTAACATAATCTTTAACTAGAGTTTGTCTCAATTGTTATTCCCAATTTTATTCCTAGAATTGGCTGTCCTTGTCCCAAGTTGTAGCTACGCTCGTTGTCTGACATGTGTGAGATGCGTACGTAATTATACTTATAGTTACAGGTTTAATGCACTCGCGGCTAAACGTTCCAGCGATACCACGCCGTAGTCTTTGGGATGCTTCTCACTATCCTGCAGTAGGGGTTCTCAGACATTACCCCCATTTTGGGGTACATTTTTATTGTCACGTACCACCTGGTATTTCTGCGTACCGCAAATACTACACATAAGCCCCCATTACTATTATATACATTATATTTTGCTTAATCGGCTCATAATAGGCGTATTGAGTAATCCACGACATGATGAAATTGCTGGAGGTATCTTCCGTCTACTCGGTGCTCCTCTTTTCTCAGCCCTTGACGGGTTTTATTATTTAAAAGCGGACTAGAGTAAACATTTGTAGATAGGCCGCTGCTAGAGCAGAGACGGGAGAGGAGACGATAGGCATTGACAAGAGTTGCGCTCTCAGTAAAATTAATACGCGGAAAATATTGGATGCTCACGTGAGATCCTGTGCACACGTCATCTTACTATACTGGCACTGAAAACTAAAAGACCAACTTTTTGTTATCGAGGATGTTATTACTACCAACTGACCTCACTGTCGCTGCAGTTTTGACCACTAACTGACCTCACTGTCCCTGCAGTTTTGACCACTAACTGACCTCACTGTTATTGCAGTTTTGACCACTAACTGACCTCACTGTCCCTGCAGTTTTGACCACTAACTGACCTCACTGTCTCTGCAGTTTTGACCACTAACTGACCTCACTGTCTCTGCGGTTTTGACCACTAACTGACCTCTGTCTCTGCAGTACGCTGGCTGGTGGTGGGATATTTCGCGGGTGCCCAGCAGCTACGAGGGCGTCGTGCAGTGCACCCACCAGAACATCACTCTTAAAGGTGGGCATTCAGTGCACCGACTGGAACATCATCCTGAAAATAAGCGTCATCCAGGGTGTCCAGCAGAAGACCAATCACGACCTAGCGTAGAGGGTGGATGAGCGTTAGCACTGACACGACACAAGATGATCGATGGACGCCAATACTAAAAAAGTCGACGCTAAATGATATCCATTTTGTAGTGGTTTTCATATATGCTAGAAAATTCCACCCTGTCCCTCTCTCATATTTCTTTCCCCCGTATATTCAATTTTATTTCATATGTATTATTTTTAACTTCATTCCGAGTAAAAATTTTTGGCTGAGAATATAAAGTTTTTTGGTCAATTTTGTCCAAAACTAATACCCTTATGTTCAGACGGGGCAATGGTGGTCGTGAAAGAAGGCCTCACGGCAGACGGACTACCCGCCAACAAGTCCGCCATCGTCAGCGTGGACACCTCCGTGCCTCATCCTCATCCTGCCCACCTCGTCGTAGACGCAGAAGGAGTTCCTTCAGCGCCATATAAGGTACGACAACCTCACTTCGCAGGAGGTCGTCTCTGGACCAGTTGGACCTGAAATGCTGCAATAGGTAATCCAGTGCTGGTACTGCTAATGGGGTTACGGTGGCAGGGTGTGATCTGTCGAGAATGGTTAATTACAATACCGTAAGTTGCTCACTAGATAGAAGTGCTTGGGTCCAGCGATGGAAGAAGTCTTAATTTGGTCCAGTGCTGGTAATGTGCAGGTCTAAGTCTATTGGTGGTATGAATCAAGTGTAAGTAGTGGATTCGTTAGCCGCATTGGTATACTTAACCTAGACTTGCAAGAAGTAAGAACCAGATCATGTTTGACAGGCGGCGAGCAAAAACTTCAAAAATTTTGGTTTAAACACTAAAATGCCGCGTAAACGATCACCATACAGGGATTGGGTAAGAAACGGTTCTTTTTGGCAGGCATCGTACGGCTTGGGAATATTAAAGCAAAATATTATAATGTAAATTAACAATTTACATAGAACGATGACGCCTCCTGCTGCAGGTGCTGGCCACGGACTACGCGCATTACTCGTGCGTGTACTCGTGCCTGCAGTTCCCTGGCGTCTTTGCCGAGTTCTTCTGGATATTCGCGCGGCAGCCGACCTTAGCGGAGGTGATGGTGTGATGCATGCTACATTGTGAGGTGATGAAGGTTGTTCTGTGAGGTGATGAGAGTTTTTCTGTAAGGTTATGAGAGTTGTTCTGTGAGGTGATGAGAGTTGCCTGTGAGGTGATGAGAGTTGTTCTGTGAGGTGATGAGAGTTTCCCATGAGGGGATGAGAGTTGCCTTGTGAGATGATGGGCTATTCTCTATGATGTGACCAAAGTGTATGTTGACAGTAATTATGTTATCAAGCGAAGAGAGCTGCCTTACCATGTGATAAGACTGTCTTAATAATGTGATTGTAGTTGCACTGTGAAGTGATGAAAGTTCAACGTACCACATGATATATATGAAGTGTAGTAATGTGTGTGCGATTACAGTGGAACTAACAATCATCTTTTGGAATTGCAAGACCTTTGACTTAGAATCCTGTATAAGGATCATTAATTCGCGATCACATCCTACGGATCCTTCAATAACTTTCTTCCCATAATCGTTTTATCCTCCTACAGAAGTACCGTCAGCTGTGCCTGGATCACTTCAGGTCCACCGGCATTGACACAAGCAAGCTGGTGGCTGTCCTGCAGGGCGAGGTTAGACATGGGGCGGTATGGCTCGGTCGCTGCGCTATAATTTCTAAGTCAGGTGCAAACTAAAGAGGCAATGGAAAGCGAGTTCTGCAGGGAAAGATCATGCGTGAAGGGAAAGTGAAGTATCGTGAGGCGTGGCACAAAAAATACACCACACCCCACCCATACAAAATTACGGTAGCGACTATAGCGGTCAGTGCAACATCAAACAACATACGGAGCATGAATTAGTATTTTGATCTCTTAATTGCACGAGTCAAAATTCTAATATGTATATTTTTAATTTTACTAATTTACAGGCAAAGCAAATTCTACAAAAATTTACCATATGTTTATAGGAAACAGTTCTGCGTCCAGCTCTTTCGTTAGTTCGAAATTCTTGAACACAAGTACAATAAATTAGCACAACTGTGATTCACAGAACGGTTATTAAAATCTAAATAGCGCGAACTATGTACATGCACGTATTGGCATTGAAGGCGAATTTCCGACTTCGTAAAAACTATTCTCTTCGCAGTACAAACTGTACTGACTAACACATTCAAACTACTATGCAGTACAGACGAGCGTATTCATGTAAGGTTGATATGCGGAAATTATACCAGTTTATCCCATACCATTATCCTACTGTAAATGACTTGTGCTGCAATAAGTATATACATCAGCGCAGTGTGTTGCGCATCACCACGCGCATGCCTGAGTTGACACTGATGTTGGGGTTTGTTGGTACATGAAAACATGACTGCATGATGCATCACCTGATGTTACCCCTCACTACGACGCTATAATTTGCAACATGACTGTAATTTTACCAAACGATTTCACTTTGGCTGCATCACAGAATTGTTTCAGTGTTCACGTAGGAATGCTATAAAGTAATGCAGTCAAGCAATGGCAAATAAATCTCAAATGATATGTTTTAAATAAAATAATTCTAGGCATATGCTCAGCAGCTATCGACGTGGCATCTCCCGGCAGCTGAACCGTGAACTGTATAATAATACGGTAGCTGAAGCGTGACACGAACTGTACGTATAATAATACGGTATAGCTGAAGTGTGTCAAGTGTGTCACGAACTGTATAATAATGCAGTAGCTGAAGTGTGACACGAACTGTAGCTGAAGCGTGTCACATACTGTATAACAATACAAATAATTTTTTTAGTTACACAGATCAACATTATAATTCTATGTCCTCAGGTCTGCCCGTACTCAGGCCGTCTAGAGACCATGCAGCGCACCAATCATCTAATCCTGCAGCATGCCATGGAGGTCTGGCCATCCATCCTACGCTGTTTAACTATAGGAACATTAGGCCGTGAATGCATGCAAAAATATGACATTACTGAACATGTACTTAGCAGTAAACAATTATGTTTAACTGCACTATCAGCGAACTTTGTACAATTTTTTAGATCAGATATCACCCACATATTGCATCTAAACTTTCGCGCTATTTGTTTGAGAATTAATGAAATTTTGCAGAAGTGGAAAATTAATTCCAGTTAAAAGTTTTTTTTCCCGCGTAGAATGCAGAGATATTTCTTGATAAAAACACCTTTTGACTTGAACGCTTCCCATCACGAAAACATTCTACCAGCAAATATCGTCACCAAATGTTAATTGGAACAAAAATACGAACACGTGGCGCCTGACGCCGTACTGGAACATCCACCAGTCACTGCTAATACGGTCACCTTGACTATATGTCTTCCTATTGTGCTTTATATTAAATATTTCGTTTATACTAATTGCACAATCAGAAATGTCGCAAGGTACGAAAAACTTTAATCAGGAGGAACCTACGTATTTTATTGACGATAAAAATACCATGATAATTTTTATTTTATTTCACAAGTCTCGGAAGTAGAACGAAGTTTGAATTTTGTTTCAAATCGGTCCTTAGAATCGTTTAATATCGATGGAATACATTCACAGGCGCCGCAGGTGGGGCGGCAGCTAGAGTCGCGCAGCAGCGTGTCGGCAGCTGGAGCGGCGGCCGACAGTGGTGAGACGAGCTTACTTTGTCTCTGAACAATTATTAAATGCCGATATAATAAAAAATGTTATAATTATTATTCACAGAGCCGATATAATAAAAATTATGATGTATTTGGGCAAGAATGATGTATATGCGAATTGTAAGGATGTCCAAATATGAACGTTGCGTAGATGTGCGCTGACGTGCTGGTGTGGTCTGCACGAAGTATAGGTAAGACTCTTTTAACTATGGGACGAATGGGTGATGATAAAACAAGTTGTAGCTGGGATAAAGTGAGACGAAAAAGATTATTAAATAAAAATGAAAGTAAAGTCATTTGATTGCTCAATCTTTATCAAATAAAAGTGACCCCGAAGAGTGAATATGTGTGCGATGGTGGTGGGGGTGGGGGATCTATTGTTTACTGTGAGAGCTGGGTGTGCTGCTGGGTATGCTGGGTGTGCTGGGTGTGCTGGGTGTGCTGGGTGTGAATGGATGTACACAGGGCCTGGGGAATGTAAGGAAGAAGTATGAGTGTTTTATGTGCAGTTGATATGTGAAGCGCAGTTGATATATTTATGTGAGGCGTATGTGAGAGAAAGATGGGCAATAATGCTGATTCTGCAGGTAGGTTGGGCGGAACAGAGTGAGGTTGTGGTAAGAGGGAAATGGTCAAGAATGAATGGCAATGCTTATGAGTTATGACTTGATCGGAGGGAACAACTCTGGCTGCGGCGGGAGTGTAAAAAATTGATTTGGAAAAGACCTGCAAAAGATACCTCTGGCGAATGTGTGGGTTGTGAGAGTGCCGAAGATGAATCTAAAAATATTAATAATGGAGTTGATAGAAGAAAAAAAAAATACAAAACAAATTAATCAATGATGGCCAACCATGAGAAATATATGTTATTTAGTAGATGTTTTATTTATTTAGTAGGTGTTTATTCTGTTTATTCCCCCCCCTCCCAATTCCAATTTTATGAAACTTTCATATTCGAGTTTTAACACAAATGCTGGTAATATAACAATTACACTCTCGAAGCCTTCTTACGGTAAAATTTTTGCGTAAACTGACAGGATTTTCACCTCTTGCAGATAACTCCGGCACAGGCTTGCAGTGTAGCTACACTGGACATCTGAGTGCTGCCGTAGTGTTGGTTCTCGCTCTCCACACATACAAGACGTCATACGATCTCAGCTGATACATGAATGAAGTACCGCGAAATAAAATTTCCAGTTTTACTATACAGTAATTGCTTGCTGGGTAAGATAGATGTGTAATTCCTACCAGCTACCTCATTAAATAGTTATTTCGACATTATGGTTGCCTATGACAAGATTTCACGTCGATATTACGCTATTTTCTTGTTGGTGATGCATGAAAACTATTGTTAATAAGAATTCGATATCTTACACGAATTTCAGACATGAAAGCGGTTTGCTTGATTTCTGTTAGTGAATAATGTAGAATACTCGACAAATTGATGATAATATATTAAAAAATGTCATCGCCTTCTAATAAACCTTTATTAGAATTTGAAAGCGTGAAAATCTTGCGCGCAATGCAACTCATGCACGCCAGCAGCAGACAGTGAACCAACCGTCTAGGGAGTCTCCACTTTCCACAGACTTATTCTAATTAATAAGAGTCCTGCTTTCATGCGCAATATCATTTGCTATGGCATGTGCTCACGGATTACCAGGTCGTTTATGATGAAGAAAAATCAGCAGGCCCTAAATTACGGACGCTACTCACGCGGCTGCCAACTTCTGATCAGTCGTCGACGACCTATTTTCAGCCGTTGTTTTCTGTTGTTATCCACCCGATTTTTCCTTCATTCCATAGTGAATGAGAACCTCGATAACCATTCACATTTTAATTAGTGTTTATGAAATTTAATGAAAAAATATTCAATTTCCTAGAGGTGAATTAGATGATATTACCGTCTTCGTTTACTGCCAGTTGCTAACTCAATGTCCCTATAAATCACACAATATTATAACTCACGAAATAAATCAAGTTCGGAGCATATCTTATAGTATTTGAAGATGAGGTTCTATTTTTTGTATTAATATTAACTTTCGTAGTTTAAATTTTCCGTTAATAAAAAGACGAAACTGTCAACGCTATTATTCCTCCTGCTATAGTCGTATATTGCAAAGGCAGCTATTATTGGGAAAAAATGAGTGAAAATTCAAGACTCTGCTAGCTTCAGATTCTGTTCAATTTCTGAGTCAGTTTTTATCAGAAATTTATACCAGATTTTTCCTGTCGTAAAATCTAGCTTGCACTTGCGGTTCTAAATGCATCAAACATGAGATCAATAAAAATTGATGATGGTCGCCGATTTTTTCAATCTTAAAATCTAATCACTCTCAGCTTGGAAATGAATAATTGCACTCCTGGCAAATATTTTAGATCTAAAAGATTGGCGAAGTAGACATTTTAGACAAGACAGTAGTGCATTTACATCAGAGTATCTAATCGACGTATGTATCGTTCAAATCTGTTCAATATTTAAAAAAAAAAAAAAGAAATTATGATATAAAAAATTTTATAGTTTCTTCAAAAATATTTTCAATAATTTAGATCAAAATTTCAAAAAAATTTCACTACGAATTTAAGTACGTAAAGCTGTTTAAATCGAGAATGAGGGTGAAATATATAAAAAAAAAACTCGCAAATGAAGGCAAAATCAATTTCACGAGCTAAACATCACCGTTGGGGTGGTTAGGTTTGTATATTCAAATTTTCGTTCAAATCTGTACAGTAGTTTAGAAGAAATGTCTTTTTCACTGCGAATTTCGGCAGGTATCGCCATATAACTCACGAATGAAGGTGAAATTCCAAAGATTTTCACGAACTATAATCACCGTTAGGTTATAATGAATACATGCACAAAGTTTCATCGAGCTACGTTCATTACTTTTGAAGATATTTTTTGTTCACTGAATTTGGAGATTTACCGCGAGACCGGCTGCAAGTCCGGTCGCAAGTCCGGCGTAAATTTGTCACTGACGTCGACATACGAGACGAGAACCTATTATCATTGAATGTTCACATTATATTATTGAGCTCCTAATCTTTATTAAATACAATAAATAGTTAATTGTTTCATATTTTCCTACGTACAGAAGTTTTGTAACATATGCTGCTGATATGCATTTGATGAACATTTTTGCAGCATCAAAAAGAAGTTATAATAATTTATAACCTAAAAATTGGATATAATGTTCCATAAATGAATGATATTTGTTATATAATCATAATGAAAATTCGTATTCTCGTTTTATTTCCGTATATAATACGGCTATATAATTTACGAATTTTCCTCTGAATTGTAGTAAGATACACACAGTATTGTCGTAATCTGGCAATAGCGAAGGGCGCAATGTTTAGTTTGTTTACTACGTTTGAAAACAGTGGTCTACGAGCGGTTTCGGAAAGTGACAGAGAACGCATCCAGCTGCAGTGGCTTTACACAAATATTCATTTTTGCTATGAGTTTGAGCCATGGATACGATATACTCGCTCAACGAACTGCAGGAAAAAAAGTACGCTGAACTATGGAAGCTTGGAAAAAGTTTGGGCGTAAAGGGAGGCCGCATAAAGGTAAGATAAGTCTCGTCTGTGTAGGCTAGTTCTCAACTGCACTGATTACTGAACAGTTTACAGTTGTAGCCTTGTAGGTAGTGAAGTGCAGAGTTGACGGCCTTGGCAACAGCCTAACAGGCAAGATCATTGAAGATGTAGGGGTAGGCTAACTAGAGACTTCTGTTGGAAATGAAATGTTTAATAACGAGAAAAGGTTCAGTGTTTAGGGTCATAGAATATAGATTATAGATACTATCATGATTGGAGCGCTAACTTGCTAACTTGCTAAGTCTATAATGTTGGAAACTCAGCACTAAAATTTTTGAAAATTCTGGTTGAAAATGACTAGGTACATCTGACTTCTAACAGTGACACATAAACACTTTTGCCTTTTGGGACAGATTTTCATAGCATATTTTCACGATCGCAATTCGCAAGTTTGTTTTTAATCAAAACCTTTCTGTCTAACTGTCTTGAGTCCTGACCTACCAAAAATAAAAATAAAATTTTCTGTCCATTTAAATTTTAGGCAGTGCACTAACTTCGGCCACTAAGTGCAAATTTTTAGCAAATTTGCCATGCATAAGGTTGTCATATCAAAGCTAACCATGTGCTCATTCCATTCTGGAAAATTTGGCAGATTGTAGAAGTTAGCAGTGAAATGTGAATGAGATAAAAATGCCTGTGAAAATGTGAAATGGTCCCTTTCACACATATTTATGCTAACTTGGAAAGTTGGAATATTGGGCAGACAGAGTGGAAATCTAAGATTAGAGGTTCACTTAAAAAAAAAGCGTTCCGCCTTGAAAAAAAAAACGTTCCAGGCAAGTGGCAACTAGAAACAGGTTTGCAGGTCGTCAGAAATCGGCCTCGGCATGAACGTTACGTCAGGCAACACAGAGAAAATCCCAATATTGTTAATAAAATGTAAACAGACGGTGTTCAGTGTTGCCATATGACTTTGGAGAAAATTTCTTCTAAAATAAAGATGGCCAGGATTGCGCGAACATGTGGGCGAAGATAATCAATTTTCATTACATTGCGCAAACTGTGCACAGCAATAGCTTAAAAAAAGTGAAAATGCGCGGGAAAATTCACCGAAAACATACATCATCCTGAGTGTGGGTTAAATTGGCCAGATTTACATACATTTTTCTCCAATTCACACTTCGCAGGTTGCCTCTGCGCAATTTTCAAGTTTTATTTTTACGACCATTGCCTGATTTTTTCAGAAAAAATATGAAAATGGCCCCTTTTTGCCTGCAACTTTGAAAGGTGCTCATAAAACTATATAATTTTTATCCACAATTTTATGATATTAATTTATCATTAACTCATTTAATTATTATTAAAAATATTTAGAAAATATTGAGTCACCAATTTTTAACTTCACCAGGCATATCCTGTTATTTTTTTTTACTTTCATAATAATTTTCTATTATCAATTTGTAACCATTTTTAAATGAACAAATGAAAGGATTTATTCCTAATAAGAAGAATCATGATTAGGTATTTTTTTGTCTTGAATAAAGAGTATTTAAATGATTATTTTATGCCAAATTCCTTAGCTGAATTCAAAATAATTGGAATCTTATTAATACAAATTAGGAATTGCTAAATTAAAATTGAAGTCCTTCATAGTATTGTAATTCACTTACATGAATATATGTGATTCTCAGTGTTTATTGGATTTTTCTCTTTTATCAATCATCCAGATTATGTTTGCCACTGTCTATACATACACCTCACTTCTCATCATGCTATGAATATTATTTTTGCCCTCGTTATCACGGCTGCAATTTCGCTTCCTAATATGAAACTATGCAGTATGACATGCAATCTAATAAGGAGTACCGGTAATTGAATTAGTGCAATATTATGCAAGACATTTTAGATAATATAGCTGAGTAAAGAAGAACTCCACTTAAAATGCATTAGAAAATATGTTTTTTTAATTGTTGTATTTTATTCCTCATAGAAATGCCCTCTCATTACATTACATAACCTAAGATATGCTACATATCCAATTTTACCTTGCTTCTTTGTTTGCATATCAATAATATCACGCCTGTAAATTATGTCTGCATTAAAAAACAAGCTGTACCATGAAGCTAGCTGTTTTTTCATTCACACATACCCTGGATTCTGGATGGGTCATATTAAACACTATGGCTGGCTGATGACTAAGGGACTTAACAAAATAGCAGTACCGTAAAATGGGGTAACTTAGACCGGCGGGGTAACTTAGACCACTTTTCATTTTTATAACAAAAATCCCCACAACTCAAAAACTATTTGACATAGAAAAATTTTGTCAACGGGCATTAAAGGCCTAATACTGAGGCTACATAACACAATAGAAAGATTTGAAAAGTTTGCATATCTAATAGGTTAAAAAATTAAAAATGTGACCCATTTTTTTATTTTTTGGTTAAATAACTCCAGGTTTTGATGCATTGTAGTAGAACTCTTCTAGTTACATATTGTAATTAATGAAACCAATTTCCAGTCTAATACGGGTGCGACAACGTTTATTCAAATCATGAATATGGTCTACAATTTAGCCGTTAGACATTTATATGGAAAATCAGTTTGGAAGGGCTTGGATCAAGGTTTCGATTTGGTTGTAGTCCTCAATTCAGCAGAGAAATAAGTGGAGGCAGCTGGCGATTACGTGCTAGTGGCACGTAAATTGCGAGAAGTCACCCCGGATTTGTTCTGCGACNAGACAACAGTGTAACTAACTGAAAATATTCTAATTTCTTTCTTCCGATGCTTTTAAATAAACAATTTTTGACAACCCTAATTAGTCTTTCCCACAACGAACCAACCCATGGCGAATACAAGGGAATAGTCTTGTGTCGGATACTGTGCTGAATTAGGAACCTAGACAGAGCACAATCTAAGCTAAGCTTCGAAAGAATATTGCCTGCCTTCATAAACGTACTTGCATTATCACTATACAAGACCGAAGGCACGCACTGAGCGTTGCAAAACCTTTTGAAGGCCAGCAGGAAACTGTCGGTTGACATATCTGGCAAGAGTTCCAAATGCACCGCTCTAATGTTAAGGCACGTAAAAATTAGAATGTAAAATTTTTTAACTTTATCCCCGTATTGAACGGTTAATGCACCAGTGAAATCGACCCCGGTGTTTCTGAAAGGCAAAACGAAATTAGCTCTGTCGCTGTGCAGATCCGTTAACTTTGGCTGTTTGAAAGGCAAAGCATTAATTTTCTTACAAATGATACACTTACTCAAAGTCTTCTTTACCACGGCTCTGCCGTGTGGGACCCAGAGCCCACTACCTCTGATAAAATTTAGGGTAGACTTGACACCCAAGTGACAGCAGCGAAAATGGGCATCCCACACAAACAGTTCAGTTAAATGGCTTTCTTTGGGAAGTAAGATCGGGTTTCTTTTGTCATAGCTCAAGTTATAACATTTGTCTAATCGGCCCTTAGCGCGCAGAATTCCTTCCTGGTCAAGGAAAAGATTGAGGTTAAGCACCAGATTAGGAACCTGCTTCGTGGGGCAATTCAAGTATTCAATAATCTTAGCGAAATGTACCGACTGCTCATGTTTAATCCAGTACAGCTTAGCTTTCTCGACACAGTCGAAGAAACTAGAGGATAACCTGCGAACTCTGGAGATGAATAAGTAAACAAATGCCGTTACTGAAAGTAATGTTTTGAGAGTAGAAAATTTACGAACATCAAATAAGGATTCATTTTTCTCTACCGCAGCAGCGTTTGATGTAAGCAGTGTTGCCAGGTTTTTTCTTGGCGAGAATACCAGATTGCCTAGCTCAAAATACCAGAAATATACCAGAAATTCTATCGTTCAAAAACAGACTAATACCTCCAAATTTAATAAAACTATTCGTCAGAAACGTTCGGTAGAAAAAAAATTATCTTATGTACTGTGCAGTTATCTCGCTTGACGATAATTAGCCAAATTGAACACGTTATATTTTTTCCCCTCTGTATGGAACATTTTGACACTTTTCTTTTCCTGTGTTTGATTACATTGACACTTTTTCCTTTTTTTATCAGTGTCATTGTGGCACTTTTTCCTCTTCGCTCAACATGAGCAAGCCACGGAAACAGGTCATCTTCATTTTGCTTATTTTCGTACATGCTTGCATATTGCATTAATCTAACATTTCGGGTGTGATCACTTGTTGCGGTTGAGCAGATAGCTTTTGGTCCGAATAAAGAACTCCAGTACCGTAGTTGAAATTTTATTCCGTTGCTTGTTTTTAACATAGGTGACTTGTGAAAACACTTGCACCAAGAATGCTTTGGAGACGGGTCAAAGTAGACAAGTGATGCAGTAGGCAGCCAGTTCCTCAAATGGATGATAATTGTCATAATCAGTGAAATATTGAATGGCACCCCAGAATTCAAATGGCACTTCAATAAGTGGTACTCTAGAATTCAAAACCACCAAATAAAATGGTGGAGCTTGCGTATAGATCGGTTCGACAACCTCACTCGTCCTAGGCCATATCATCAGTTCATCACTGATCAGTAATCAATCGAGGATCATCACTCTCATGCTCATATGCACTAAGCACTTTTGTTAAATGTTAACAATTAAATTGGGGTTATTTTATCAAGCGGTAAACTTGCGGTTCCAAAAATGGCGGGAAACCTTTAGTCGCGCCACCTTTAAAACCTTTAGTCACGCCTACGTTGGAGGAAATTCAAACTTCAGAAGTGAAACTTAATGCAGTAAATTTGCAGTAAGTCAGAAAATACCAGAAAAATACCAGATTTAGGCAAATATACCAGATCTAAAATGTTCATACCAGACACCTTCTGAAAATACCAGATTTGTGAAATCTGGTATAGAAATATACCATCTGGCAACGCTGGCCACCAGCCAGTGCCAGCCACGCCGCTCAGTAGCGGCCCGGCCGTCATACCGAGTTCAGCTGCGTCGTTCTCTCTCTCGCCCACTGCTGTCGTGCTCTCGCATGCCTCCACCGTGCAAAACCTTTACACGTTGCACTGTCGCGGGCGCAGTGATATCTATATTATCAAAATAATCTTAAATAATAATAATGTTACTTACTTATTATGCTGCGTTACAGTGCGACCTGGCAGCTGTACGTCAAATAATATTATCTATATTATCAAATTAATCTTAAATAATAACAATATTACCGACTAATTATGTTGCGTTACAGTGCGACCTGGCGCACAGGGCAGTGGAGCAGCAGGAGATCGAGCAGCTGTACGTGAAGCAAGACTTCATCGGCTGGACCGAGAGTTCTGTCAAGGAGGGACTCATGGTGGCAGACTCTGTCAGGTCTGTCGGGGCATCATGTCGCTTAGGTGTGGTTGAACATGGTGGATAGGTTGTGCATGGTGAACAGGTTGAATATGGTGAACAGGTTGAACATGGTGGATAGGTTGATCATGGTGAACAGGTTGAACATGGTGAACAGGTTGAACATGGTGAACAGGTTGAACATGGTGAACAGGTTGAACATGGTGAAAAGGTTAAGAACGGTGAAAAGGTTGAGAATTGTGAACAGGTTGTACACGGTGAACAGGTTGAGAATTTTTGAGCAGGTTGTACACGGTGAACCGGATGGACGCGGTGAAAAGGTTGTGCACGGTGATCAGGTTGAGAACGGTGACAGGTTGAAAACTGTGAATAGGTTGGACACGGTGAACAGGTTGAACGCGGCGAACAAGTTGAACACGGTGAACAGGTTGGACGCAGTGAACAGGTTGAGAACGGTGACAGGTTGAAAACTGTGAATAGGTTGGACACGGTGAACAGGTTGAACGCGGTGAACAGGTTATACGCGGTGAACAGGTTGAGAACGGTGAAAAAGTTGAACATGGTGAACAGGTTGGACGCGGTAAACAGGTTGAACGCGGTGAACAGATTAAGAACTGTGAACAGGTTGTACACGGTGAACAGGTTGGACACGGTGAACAGGTTGTACGCGGTGAACAGGTTGTACACGGTGAACAGGTTGAACACGGTGAACAGGTTGTACGCGGTGAACAGGTTGTACGCGGTGAACAGGTTGTACACGGTGAACAGGTTGTACGCGGTGAACAGGTTGTACGCGGTGAACAGGTTGTATGCGGTGAACAGGTTGTACACGGTAAACAGGTTGAACTCGGTGAACAGTTTGTACATGGTGAACAGGTTGTACGCGGTGAACAGGTTGTACGCGGTGAACAGGTTGTACGCGGTGAACAGGTTGTACATGGCGAACTGGTTGTACACGGTGAACAGGTTGGACGCGGTGAACAGCATGTTCACGGTGAACAGGTTGAGAACTGTGAACAGGTTGTACAGGGTGAACAGGTTGTACACGGTGAACAGGTTGAACTCGGTGAACAGTTTGTACATGGTAAACAGGTTGTACGCTGTGAACAGGTTGTTCACGGTGAACAGGTTAGACGCGGTGAACAGGTTGAGAACTGTAAACAAGTTGAGAACTGTGAACAGGTTGAGAACTGTGATTAGGTTGAGAACTGTGAACAGGTTGAGAACTGTGAACAGGTTGAGAACTGTCAACAGGTTGTAGTACACTAAGAACAGGTTGCAAGCGGTGAACAGGTCAAAAATGTGAAATTTCTGTTAGTGGTGGCATCACACATGACATTTATGAGTAAAACTTACCATCATTCTTCAAGTCAGGCTATTACACGTGTTATATGTGGTAAAACGGCGAGATTTATATGAGTAAGACGATCATTTCAGACGACGAAGGAAGTATCACTTCAATCATCACTGCCTCTTTGCCGGTAAATGGAGGCTGACGTTCTTGAAGTGAAAGACGTTCTCCCAATGGAAGTTTTTGTGTCAATGACGTCCGCAGACGTAGCCGTGAGACGTAGCCGTGACCGCTGACATAGCCGTAGCCATGCCCGTAGTCGTAGACATGACTGCAGACGTAGCCATAACGATGACTGCAGACGTGGCAGTAGCCATGATAGAAGACGTAGACGTAGCCATGGACGAAGTTACAATCAGGCGCTACTGCTTGGGTGTTGCTGTTTTTTCTTGCGCTTTGTCTTTTATTTGCAAATTTAGAGTTTATTTCGGTTGCGAGACTTTCAATTGTACTAACTTGTGATTTTATATCCATTCTAGATCTTCGAACTGACGATGGAGCTGGACGCCGAAACGTTTTCATTAAAAATATAATGAACTTCTGCGGATTTTTTTTTTTTTTGCTTTCAAATGTCTAGTCAATTTGTGATTCAAGCAAACAAGTTGTTTAATAATAATAATCAATATTTAACTGATAGATTAGTTCTTAATTTTTTTGGAAGAGCGACTTATATTAGTCAATATACACTCAGAAAAACGAGTGGACTTTGTCCCTATAGCGACGCACTCTCTTGCCCTTATATGGGTCATGCTGACCCAGTTTGGCCCTGCTACGTCCTCTCTTTACTGGTGCTGTGGTGTCAAGTTAGTGTGTCACAATTTGGACACTATGACTCAATAATTTTTTGAGTGCAATGTCGCAGGTTCCTGGTTGACGTGATGATGCAGGAGAAGAACGGCGCATTAGCGGTGGCCACCGATGAGACGCCTCTGCGCCTCAGCGCCAGCAATAACATGCAGCCCGCTGAGCGCCGCTGTGGCTGCTAGACGCTTCACCTATCATTATGAATAATGATGTGCCTTTCGAATGATGATTCGCCTTCGAATGATGCATGACTTGACTTTCGAATAATGATTTGCCTTTTCAATGATGATATGCCTTTTGAATAATGATTTGTCTTTCGAGTAATGAAGTACCTACCTTCCGAAAGAAGATTCACCTTTTGATTGGTGATTCGCCTTTTGATTAGTGATTCACCTTTTGAATAATGATTTACTTTTCTAATGATGATTTGCTTTCGAATAATAATTTGCCATTCGAATGATGATTTGATTTTAGAATAATGAGTGACGATTTTCCTTTCGAATGATGAATTGTCCTACGAATGATGAATTGCTTTTCTAATGAAGGATGATGACCCGTAATTTGAATGATAACTCGCCTCTTGAATGATGAATGATGATATGCCTTTCGTTTGCCTTCACTGGCTTTAATAATTTGATAAATGATTAAAGCCAGACACACAAAATTTTTGATTCCACAAAAGTTCATGACATTAGCAATAATTGGCAAGCCAGAGTACTGGCTATGAGAGGCAGGTTACAATATTCTAGAGCAGCTGAATTAGTAACTTTTATTAATAAGTTCAATTTTTGATACCCGTTGAACTACAAGATTTAATTTACGCTGTAAATCCAGTTTTCTGTAACGAGATTAGACAATAACCTCGTGATTTGCCAAATAAAACATATTTATTTATCGTTTTATTATCTAATAAACAAAAATTTCCTTATTTTTTTAACAAGTACCGAAAAATATACTACACACTTTGAGTGTAGGAATATTGAATATTAATACATTTCATCACAAATTCAGTTTCAAAGCCTTGAAATCATTCTATTCCGCGAAATACACTGTATTATTGATACCCAGAACTACTTTTCGTTCCTTGCCAGACGCACAACCGCAGCGATAAGGCATTTCGGCAACCTGTTCCTCGTTTGATATGAAACGCGAGCTCGGAACTGAAGCATCCACTGCCCATGCACTCCGGCTGGCACTCCGGCTGCTCGATAGCGCCGAGATACCCACTGACGTTCGCCTATTCACGTCATAGCCAATATACCATTTCTTTTCCATTTCTAATTCCCCTTTCAGGATACTCTGCGCCAACTCTGGTTCACTTTCACACTTTCCTAGTGGCATCGAAACAAACAATAACAACGATATATCATTATATGCACTCAACGGCTTCGGCTCACGATTTGCTTAAAAACAATGAGTTGAAATAGGTGGCGTTGGCCAATATTGACCTTGAGTCTTGAGATTTAAATTAAGTTACAAACACAGCGAGCGAATTATTAATATCCAGGCTGTTGGATTTACAATAACTGCCGTCTAAATGCATCAAAAAGATCTTCATTTTCTACTTTGGAGATCCTATTTGACGTTCACATGCATAAAAACAAAATCTATTGCTACGTAGTTCTAACTGGCAAAAATTTTAAACTCAGGAGACTAAATTGCAAATTTTGCAACCAATCACTGACAAGGGGTTCTAATTTCTCAGCTCAGTGGCTAAATTATTTTGAGCAAGAAACACCACTAATTCGTTAACTTTTCCAACGCCTTAAACTTAAAGAAACGGCGAACAAACGGGAAAATGCCCCATAGGCTGCGAATCACAGCGGTAAAGGGCATTCTGTTTATCAAATAAATTGGCTTAGGTCGTCCAATATTGATTAAAATATGAGGGTATAACTAACTACTCACCAGTCGTTAATCTGAGACGTTAATCTCGATTAGACGTTCAATCGATGATGTTGCCATCATATGATGCTTATGCGAATGGTTGCGAAAGTACCACTACACTTGAGTGGGAGGTGTTGCCTAACCTGCAAGGGTAACATTTTCCACACATTTGATGAAAAACGGTTATGAAAATGACAACTTTTTAATTCATTGGAATAGGAAGATAAATTTTCTGAAATGCTCACGAACGATATAGAGACGTTGTTACTTGTGGAAGAAGAAAATAAATGAGATAATTACTTATAAAATTAGAACTACTGCCACATCAAGGACGAGTGACACTGAGAGCTTTATACCTGTGAATTCAAGACTACATGTGCGGTTGCCTGGTCACCGTTCAACTGTTCACTGTTGCTTGCTGTTCAGTGTGAATCAAGACACGTGTGAGGTAGGTTGTCGTCCTTTGCCCGCGAGCGCGCAGTGCCGGTCGTGCTAGAAAATTTCATAGTCTCAAGTCGAACTTCCTACACTATTGCTAAACGAATTGAATGCATATGAGTTTTTTAATTACTGGTAATAAAGTTTAGGCTTTTTACGGGAAAGGAGTGTTTCATTCATTATTTCGCGTGATACCACGGCAAGAAATGAAACAGAAACGCTTAAAAAAAATTTTTTTTTCAATGCATTTGCTGGGCTTTGTTGCATTCATGGGGCAGCGTGTCGCGCGCCTCACGCCATTGGCACCAATGACTGAATTAAAATATTATCCTTAATTCTTATTGTTAAAACTTTCTTTATTTTCCTAATTTTCTACCACTGAAATCGTATAACTTTTATTTTATAGCTACTGACGTATAATGAAGAATAGAATGCAAGTTCTTCGAAAATTCTGCGTTTGGATGTTTTCGAAATCTGAATCTATTTCTAAATGTATCTTGTAATTTTATTGTGTCCTTCTAGATTTCTTTATTTGTCCATTATATAACAACATACGAAATAATACAACTCGATTATGCGTTATTACATATCATCTTTCAGGCAAAAATTTATTGTTCACCACTTGTTGATTGAGTTTAGCTTGCTTGTTTACGAATATATTCAATATTGACTAGTATTGCAGGCTTACAATTATGGTACAAATGCGTTATTGAACCTTTAATATTCGTCGCGACAGGTTATTTATTCTGTCTCGAAGCCTACGTTTTGACAATAGAGGAATATTATCATAAATATATTTAATTGACCATTATAAATAGATGCAATATTTTATAAAATCGACGCGGATATCATGATTTGAGGATTAGAAACATGTCTGCTGTAATTGCCTCAAATTAATAGCTGGGTTAGAGCAATCAATTACATATAAAAAGTAGTCACGACTCACGCTATGCCTGCGTGTGATGCTCCAACACCACACGGTAGTGGTGAGTGGTGAACCACTCATCACACTGGTGGACCAGCAGCGGCAGTGATGAGTGGTGCAGTGTTGTGCCACTCACCACTCTGGTGGACAAGCAGCGGCAGTGGTGAGTGGTGTAGTGTTGTGCCACTCACCACTCTGGTGGACAAGCAGCGGCAGTGGTGAGTGGTGTAGTGTCTGTCTCTTATACACATCTAGATGTGTATAAGAGACAGCTGGTGGACAAGCATCGGCAGTGGTGAGTGGTGTAGTGTTGTGCCACTCACCACTCTGGTGGACAAGCAGCGGCAGTGGTGAGTGGTGTAGTGATGCACCACTCACCACTCTGGTGGACAAGCAGCGGCAGTGGTGAGTGGTGTAGTGGTGCACCACTCACCACCCTGGTGGACAAGCATCGGCAGTGGTGCACCACTCACCACTCTGCTGGACAACCAGCGGCAGTGGTGAGTGGTGTAGTGTTGTGCCACTCACCACTCTTGTGGACAAACAGCGGCAGTGGTGAGTGGTGTAGTGTTGCACCACTAACCACTCATGTGGACAAGCAGCGGCAGTGCAGAGTGGTGCAGTGATGCACCACTCACCACTCTGGTGGACAAACGAGTGTTTTTCGTGACCAGCCACAAGAATTACTTCAATTTAATGTTGAAATAATAATTTAATGTTGGCTTGGCAGCGCGCGCTGCTGTCTTGCGGCCGACCACCAACAAAGCTTCTATGAAACTTGCCACGTTTTTGGTTTCTTTTTCACGATAAATTTTAATTTTTTAGAAATAATAGAAAAAGTTTACTCAGGAGTCTTAATTCCATCATTGAAAAATAATGAAGAAATTTTAATTTTTTAGCAATAATAGAATGTAATTAATGAAACCAATTTCCAGTCTAACACGGGTGCGACAACGTTTATTCAAATCATGAATATGGTCTACAATTTAGCCGTTAGACATTTATATGGAAAATCAGTTCGGAAGGGCTTGGATCAAGGTTTCGATTCGGTTGT
>NW_025931020.1:0-1210 GCF_000764305.2 Hyalella azteca
GAAATTCATTTCAAATATTTCAACAAAAAATTGTCAAACTTACTGTGAATAAATTTTATTATCAACTATTCTTATTAACATTAATGATTTATTTTTGTATTGAATAAGACAAGTTAATTTAATAAATGTCTTTACAGACTTTACGTTCGAGCTGCTGATGAAGCCTGACGCGCGCATTTCAACAAAAATTAGACAACTTAATGTGACTAAATTTTATTATTTACAATTCTTATTAACATAATGATCTTTTTTTTATTGAACAAAACAAGTTAATTTAATAAACGTCTACAGACTTGACGTTCGAGCTGCTGATGAAGCCTGACGCGGTATTTCACCAAAAATTGGAAAACTTAATGAATAAATAAATTTAATAATAAACTTGATAAATTTTTATTTACTATTCTTATTAACATTTTTGATTAATTTTTTTTATTGAACAAAACAAGTTAATTTAATAAACGTCTACAGACTTGACGTTCGAGCTGCTGATGAAGCCTGAGGCGCGCATTTCAACAAAAATTTGAAAAATGAATGTGAATAATTTTTACTATTTATTATTCTTGTTACATTATTAATTATTTTTTATTAAATAAGACAAGTTAATTTAATAAATGTCTTCACAGACTTGACGTTCGAGCTTCTGATGAAGCCTGACGCTCGCAGCATGTCGGCCCTGCTGCCCTTCAGCCCTGAGAGCGACGAGGGCGAGAGGGTGAGGGGAAATATATGAAATTTAGAGTTATTCAGAAAATAAATTTTATTTTTAGCTTTAATATGATGCTCATTAGACGAATTAATTCTATAATATAAAGAAATTTGGAAACTAAATTCACATTGTGAATTTAGTTTCACATAACTAAATGTTATGATATTAATACGAATTAATGTTTATATGTTGTGGAATCCTGGAAACAAATTCTATTATTTTTTCGCTTTATTAAAATATATTATTCGAAATATTTATAATACCTTAATATAATATATTTTATAATGTATTCGTGAGAAGAATTAGTTATAATATGTGGAGAAATTGCGAAACGAAATTCAATTATTTTTAGCTTTTATTTTATAATAATAAGATGAATGTGAAAATGCGGAGGAGTTCTGAAACTAAATTCAAACGTTTTCAATTTCAATGAGATAGTTATATTATAGATTAATTATAAATTAAGAGAAATTTGAGACAAAATTCTTGTCGTGCTTCGGTTTG
>NW_025931021.1:0-3184 GCF_000764305.2 Hyalella azteca
ACGAAAATCTGCATCATAGTTGCAGGCTCGTATTTCTCAATGAAGTTGACCAATAAATTGTGCTGCAGTTGCTGCGCAACTCGAGGCTCGGGGTGCGGTGAACACAGTCAGCAGATAAAGAGCGTTCCATCTTCCTCGGGTTTTCAACAGTCTAAATATATTAAGCCTTAGCGATGCTATACTTCAGTTAGTTTGGATATGAAGGGCCAAAATTTCTCATGCACCCTAGGATCAAATCAGCTCATCGGTGAAGGCTTTACGCTGCCATGAGTCCCTAACTGCCGCCGGGGGCGAACTCGATGCGACGACGAAGCGTCGTGAGCGTTTGAAGGCTTGCGGCAAATTACTGTCATACGAACTGGAATATTGATTATGATGTATAACAGAATATTAAATGCCGCATTGCCCTATTGAATTGCTCAAACATTACACCTGGGAGTTAAGCTATTATCAATACATTCAGGGAAATAAACGCAAACAAAGATATGCATTACGACAAAATAAAGCATTCGTGGCACGCGTTGCTAACTGGCGAAACGCGGCGCCTGTCCGACCTCCAAGTTGTACTCGATCACAGCAAGTTTTGGAGCCATCAGCCCACTGCAGTGAACCAACTGCAGGGAAAATCTAGGTCCGTTCTTAATAATTGACACGAAAATATAAACGGAAAAATATCCGTGGTCCATAAGAATTTCATAAGACTTTTGAAAAATTGGTTCGGCTCATACTAGCTGAACAATTTTGAATGAAGAGTAAAGTTCATTTCACCAGTTCAACAGCATGTAACAACACTGGCGTAAGTCTTGCACACGTATTAAGAAGTTTGAAGCTCCTCTCTACATGTGATACAGCTTCTAGTACGTACGTCAACTACAATGAAATATTCACTGCATGTTCTGTATCGTTCATGAGCTCAAATGATTCATCATATTTTCTATAATAATATAACCTAATGCTGTTAAGCTATCGTCATTCAGGGGAGCGTCTACCCTAAAAATTATCTCCTGAACTAGACCAACTAGAACTAGACTAAACCGATCGTTCTGAAACTTCGTAACTAATTTGCTCGTGTGGATTTTTTGAAATATGTGAAGTAAAACGTGAAATGCATTGAGAACTTCAAAAACGGTGTCTTTGATGCATGCTTATCAATTTTGGTTCTACAATATTGAGAGACATATCATTCAATTAGTAAAGAGAATATCTATTTAATCCGGAAGCTCTTTTTTCAATTTTTCATTTCAATTTTTCTTTACGACTTTTTCCTGTGCCCAAATTGTACCCCCTCCCCCAGTTTTTTCAATATATAATCCAAATTCTGTACAAATCTGAAAAACAGGGCTCCCAGAGTCGCTCGATATGGTCTTTACAAATCGAATGGCATATCTCTCAGTGTTGTAGCGTGAAGACCATAGGAAGATATAGATTTGTAAGATGGCGCATTGTTGTATTTTTAATAGTTCAGGGGAGCCAAATATGTAAAATTGATTGAAAAAAAGAAGAAAATGCCTGAAGATTGTTTGATACTGTAGCCCAAGCTTATCCATTGCCAATTACTCGTATCCAGGACAGGCGTCTTCAGGCTTATTTTTCTTCGCTTGACGAGAATAATAAGCAAGAAATTTTAACTTTCAAATATTTTTATTTATATAATATGGTCGTTTTATAAAATTTCAAAACGTTGTAACGCAAAAAGTATTTCATGTAAATCCTTGATATTAGCTTTGTTGAACGCGCGTTGTTTGTAGCTTTTGAACGAGTGCAAACAATTTGCAATTAACGAGAATAATGATCTATCAAGGATCAAGGCCATTTTTTACACAAAAATTTGTAAATATCAGCTTGAAATGGTCAATTTATATAACTTCCAAACGGCCTTGAACAAAAAGTACTGTTGATTTATTGAACAAGGCTTGTATGCAGTTGTCAAACAATTGCAAACTCTTTGCAATTAACGCGAATGATGAGTTAAGATTACAGAAATAATTGAAGATAATGAATTTTATAATTAATAATTATATAATGCATTATTATACAATATTCAATTTTCGCTTAGTCAAAATAACTTCGCATATGAATTACGAATAATTCCTGTCCGCGGTAAATAGCTGCTTAGCAATATAAATCTCCTAATAGAGAAACATCAAATCATTAAATTTATTACTATTCCACTGAGGCAAGAGTCAATATTTTATAGATAAATTTGTGCTGTAACTGTCAAGAATTGGTATATTATATTGGCAAACTCATTTATCTAAAGCTTGTAGTGTATGTCGTCATCTTGGTGATTTTAATATGTAATACAAGTTAAACAAGTTAAACAAGTTAAATTTGTCGATAATTGCTAGTATTGGATTATTATTGGAACTCTGGAACGTTATTGGATCAATTTCTCGAAAAATGTGTTCTTCAAACTATAACTCCCTTTATTTTTATTCAATCTGAATCGTGGTACGGCAATTTCCTCACATGTGTTGGATCGAATTCCGAAAAAAATTTAGTGTGAGGAAATTACTCAAAAAATTCCGAAATTTTGCTACATGTTCCAAATGTTAATAACAAAGTTATGTCAATAAGCTATGTTTTGTGATGTAGATTCGCCGCACATGCATTAATCCGAATTCGGTTTTTGGTGCCACACTGTCACGGGACCTTCATTGGAGTAGCAGCAATAGCTTAGTTTGTGCTGAATTTCATCGAACAAACGGCATGATCAGTAATATCGTTACTGATCTCTCTATCCAAATGGTTCAATCTTGAAGTCGTAAATAAATTGTATTTTGGACCTTACGGGCTAGTGCATGACTTATTGGAAATCGTTATAACGAATATTATGATGCTGGCTGGACGTTAATACGGTTTGAGAACAGCATTACCTGAAGATTATTTCTAAGCTATTGTAAAAAGGCATCGATATTGAAAACGCTCCCACAAAGCTCAAGGTGGAAGAAAGCTCAAAGCTTAAAAAGCTGAAAGTTTTATATATATGTGCCTTCAAGAGCTAATAGGTAATTGGAAACCGTAGGAATTCATGTCTTGTTGATGTTCTGACATTAGTACGGTATGAGAACAGCTTTTCTATAATTGTTTCAGAGCTTTTGTAAAAAGGCATCGTGAAAAATATTTCACAGACTCTGGTAATGGGTTTTAGCCATTATCAGAAATGCAACGAACGATAAGAGTC
>NW_025931022.1:0-747 GCF_000764305.2 Hyalella azteca
AATCAAGCCGAGAAATATTCCAGTCCATTCTATCGCCCAACAACGACCGCTGAGAGTGCGTGGCTATATGGCTCTCGGACGAGTGGGCAAGAGATCGTAGCTCCCATAGCAGCGCGTTTATTTACCCAACTACCCATATGAACACCGGACGATTTATTTCTCTTAGTTTGAACTTTTGGGTGCTTGACATCTTGGTGCAAGTTTGCATACAAAATATACGAGACAAGTAATAGATTTTCTATTTATGAAACTCGGTAATAGTTCTCGGCATTTAGCGACTGTACCTTTACATTGTCACACAAAGATATTCTAAATGAAGGACCCAATTTAATAAATCCGTATCAATTCAAGTATAAATTCGACGTGAACAGTTTATACACCAATGGAAAGATAAAGATTATGCGTTTTTTATATATTATAAATGTTCCATGTGTCTCTCTTGTGCCAGATCTTAGCCAGATCTTCAATATGCCTCTTTTGTGCCGGAACTTCATTTCTCCCTTGGAAACGAAGATCAGGCTCTACACTTCTGGCCACCGCGGTCAACTGATCTCACCCCATGTGACTATTTCGTATGGGGTTACGTCAAAGAATCTGTTTACGTCCTTCTTCTATCAGCAACACTGTTTACGTCCCGCCTCTACCAGCAACTGAGTTTACGTCCCGCCTCTGCCAGCAACTCTGTTTACGCCCTGCCTCTACCAGCAACTTTGTTTACGTCCCGCCTCTACCAGCAACTCTGTTTAC
>NW_025931023.1:0-1432 GCF_000764305.2 Hyalella azteca
AAAAAAAAAACACCCTTTTTTTGGATGTAGTTAATCTGCAATAATACCGTGAATTTTATTAGTCATGTTCGTTGACTGAGCACAATTGAATTTGGTTGCGATAAAATGTATATGAAATGAATTAGCTATCCTACGGCAGCCGGGCAGCAACCGAGTACCTAGCAGTAGGTAGCCTACGCGTTTTATATATACAGTAGACAGTAGGTATAGGTATATAGGCAACAGCCTTACTTTTACAGGTTTCACTTTCAACTTTTTCAAGTCATACTGTTAGTGTTAGTAGGTAGCATGATGGTTAAGTAATATGATCTTTAATCTTAACTTCTTAAGATTTAAAATATGATATTGATCTGTGACATTCTGTGTTTTCTAGTTCTCCATTACCCATCTGCCATCTTATCCTTAAATTTGTGATGATCATATGATGCATAATTGAATGCCCAATCTGTAGACTATCTCAGTATGACAGAATCTGTTTATCAATCAATTGTCATTTGTCAGCCTCAGCTGCCCATGCCCCATATCATGTGAATTTTAATGGAGACTGGTCTTCAAAGTGGAATTTATTTTTATAAAGCTGTGAGCTGTCAATTGTTAAGCTAAACTTAGCTAAAGACTATTTTTGGCAAAAATGTAGTACGTACTTATAACTTTAAGGTTAATAAGGGTACCGTAAAATGGGATAACTTGGACCACTTTTTTTTATAAATGATGCCATTTTTTTACTAGCTAAATTAAACTTTAATTGAAACATGCAAAAATACAGGTCTATACTCTAGCTTCACTCACCATAAATTGCTGGCTCCTGCCTCTCATAGTCTTTATGTAATTTCAAAAAAAGTGATGGTCTTTGTTACCCCAGCTCTTGGGGTATCTTAGACCGGGTGGTAAAATCAATTATATTTTTTGGTAAAATAACTCCAGGTTTTGGTACATTGTAGTAGAACTCTTCTAGTTACATATGCAAATGACAAACTTAAGGAAAGTGTCATAGTTTGCAAAGGGGGGGCACCGCCCCATAATGAGGGAAATGCGACTACCTAATGGCAGCTCTGATGGGGTAATATTGACTGGCTTGGAAATTAAGTTAAAATTACCATATATAAGACTCTGTAGAGTCTGAAACATAAAGAAAAAACATAAATAGGCTGTCATTTAGCATAAATAGGCTAAAATATGTTATACGGTATATGGTAATTTTATATTAACTTCCAAGCTGGTCTATGTTACCCCATCAGGGCTGACATTAGGTGGTCTAAGTTCCCCCATTTGGGGGCGGTGCACCCCATTTGCAAACTATGACACTCCTAAAATTTGTCATTTGCCTATGTAACTAGACAAGTTCTACTACCATGCATCAAAACCTGCAGTTATTTAACCAAAAAATAAAAAAAATTGGAGGGGGTACTCTGACAGGCATTAAATAATAGCT
>NW_025931024.1:0-632 GCF_000764305.2 Hyalella azteca
ATTACTGAACCGTTTAATATTTTTCATTTTACGATTGAATTGTTTGATAATGATTGATTGATCAACTTGGTCATAAAACAACGGTCATTTAGTGCGAGGAGTAAGTCATTTACAAATATTCCTATGAAATTAATAGCAACATCAAAACTAAAAATAAATTTTAAATATTCACTTCCTTCAACGTTTTATTGAGTTTCCTAAGTCTTGATTACTATTGATAAAAGTTTGATTAATTATTAATAATTCGATTGATTAATATCAATTAAATTTGCGATAACTGAATTTTTATTCAAAAGTTTATTTCAGTCGTACTGCAATCACATATGCATAGAATGTTGCTCCCAAACATTACTTAATAAAATATTCTTTGAAACACTGTTTCAAAATTTTTAAACTCTTTTAGTATACATAAGCAACATTTTTAAAAAGTTATAAGCAATGCTTTTGACTAATTCAATGATCGCGGTTTTTTGACAAGCGCTCGTCTAAGTTAAACGGAATGCAAGCCACGGCATTGAACTCTCTTGCTTTCTTTCATTCGCGTATTGAGCTTTTGGCTGAAAACTCCCGAACTTTGCTACTGTCAATCTTTAGAAATTAGTTGGAACTGATGATGACTTGGGAAAAAAAAA
>NW_025931025.1:0-11359 GCF_000764305.2 Hyalella azteca
CCGCTCGTGTTCCACAGAACGCTCAAGTTGCGCGACAGGTTCAAGTCGCTCGCGTTCATCTCACTGACCTGCCGGTCTCCCAGAAACATGGCCACGCTCGGCGGAAGCGACATGTTGCCCGAAATAATGTTAATTTCGTCAATTACAACAGCCATTGAAGATCACAAAAAGAGTTCATACTGTTAAACATGTAATATCGTCGCTTCATTACGGTAATGTTAGGCACTCAACAAGTGATTGATGAAAGGGTACAAGAAACTTGCATGATTATTGACAGAACTGCGTCCACCTAAGTTCTTTGCATTAGACAAGATAGCAAATCGCAATACCGCAGTATAACTACAAAAAAATACACAATTATAGCCAAACGAAGATAGTGAGAGCAGAAGTAGGAACAAGTTTGTCTGTTGACACTTTATCTTGGCTCCGCCAAAGAAATCTGGGGGAACAGATTAGTTTCTAGGTAAAAAAAATTAGTAATTTAATAGAAACACAGTATTATCACGTACAAATTTCATGTTGGTAACAAAAATAACTTGACGATATTAACTTTCACTTGAACTATTGCCGTGTGACACTTGTTATCAATCCCACGTGTGAAAGCAGTTTCACATTTAAATGAAATTAGGCGTTTAACACAAGCCTACAGTTCTCGCACTATGGCATGATTACTATAAATTAAATACAAGACCAGCAATTTCCAGTGTCTTCAAATTGAAACTTGCAGAAACAGTCAAAAAATTACAGCACAGTTGAAAAATACCGATCATACAAAATTAGCTTCTTGGGGAAAGTTATAAACAATTTTTGGATCCATCATCTGCAACATTAGTTAATAAAGAAATTATTTAAAACGATGAAATTTTTAGTATTTAGTATTTTTTAGTATTTTAGACAGTAATGTAGTTGTCAATTCTAGTTTTGCTAAGCGCCCAGTGAAATTCTTTTTATCTGGATTCCAATATAAGAACTCCCATTTTTAAAAAGCAATATCCGATGAATTTATTAATAACCGCCCATTTTTACTAGACGACGTGTGGAAGTTTTCTCGCTCGGGCTCATCGCTCATTAGGACGAATTTTTTAAATTTAATTTGGCCCCTAAGTATTGTCACGGAAGAATTACTGTGATACCCCGCACGCCGATCACATAAATAATATAAAGTTCCCATTATAAGATAATTGTGATCAAAATTAAACTATGGTTAGCTCATGAATATTGTACCTCCACGGTATGCTAATTTGGTCGCTTAGACGTACATATATGCATGCAAATGGTAGTACACGAGTTCATACAAAGAACAGATAAGCTGCACTTTTTCATTACTATGTTTGCATTACAAACTATGTACATTACCATGATGACAAAAATTTAACTCTACGTTAATTTACTCATAGCAAAGTCTAGGAAGTTAAAAAGATATTCCTATAAGGATGCGATAGCAGCTTTTAACTCGCACTTGATGAAGCTTGTTGCGGATTTAGTTAAAATAATTGCAATACCGCGTGTGTGACATTTCTGAGAAGTTCTTTAATGACTTGCTCAATCATTGATTGCATTCATTACAACTATCAGGTTACCTACCAACTCCCATCACTTCTTGTGCGTATGATACAAGGACAAAATGCTTGGAGTTGTGGGATTAACAACTAGAAAGCAGCATGGCGTGAGTCTTCATAAACAGCCACCCTGAAGTCTCACGTGCTCATTCCTTCACAAGTGGAATCTGCACTGAGAGAAATGGGTGGGTCTGGATGACCCACTTTGATGAGTCAACCGCGTCCGAAAATCGATGCACTTTTCTGATTCACTTGTCCCATTTGTGGGTCATACTGACCCATTAAATTTCAAGCATGACTCACTTGTGACGTTAAATCACTCTGACGCTCAGATGCTAACTACGTATCCATGCTACGGGTGGCGTCATTGTCATAAGAGATTTGACGTCACAAGTGAGTCATGCCTGGAATTTAATGGGTCAGTATGACCCACAAATGGGGCAAGTGAGTCGAAAAAGTGCATCGATATTCGGACGCGGTTGACTCATCAAAGTGGGTCATCCAGACCCACCCATTTCTCTCAGTGTGGTATAAAAACGCATACTATTCAGAATTGGATATTAATTTTTGATGAAAAAGAGATAATCTAATTTCATGCATGATATTTTTTAAATACTCAAGCAACGTAATTCAAAATTATTTTAGCGCCATGAAGTTTTATCAGTCGTACACAAACCTCGTAATGAGAGCGGTTACAATAGCAATTTAGAGGCCGCTTGTGAATAAACTGAATTAAAAACACTGAAATAAAGCACTCAAATAACTGCTAGACAACCTTTTTTATTGGCCCTGACCACTCAACTTCATTGCAGGCTTGCAAGCATTAATTAATGCTACAAAATTTATGCGTCACGTTTTATATGAATTCGTTCAAGTTTCACTCTATGACGGTGCAGAGTTAAAAACGAAACACGTTAGCAACACTCAATGATAATTATCAATGCGAGTTTTCAGCACTAATTGCGAGTTCAATGACAATAGTGTTTAAATATTTATATTTTTCAATCTACAATTGAATAAACGAGTTCTGCTTCCAAAGATACAAATGAGAGTTTCTCGGCACTAGGTCTGTTGCAAGTCTGTGGCTACGTTGTTCACTGAGCGACTCTTCAACCTAACCTTCTCCGGCGCCCGGCCTTGAAAGACTGACTATACAGTTAGGCTGTTATAGACGCCTCACGCCGGTCGGACTGTTGACCAGACAACTGTATCTCCCATAAAAAAAAAATAAGGAACTACACCACTAACTAAGCTGAAAATAAAATAATTATGCTACAATACACAATATAATTAATTTAGTGCAATTTGTTTGCGTAAAATATGTCTATAACACGTTGCATTTCATATTGAACCATAACCAACACAGAAAAACTATCAATTTCCGATAAACAGTTTTTTGGATAAAGAGACTGGCAAAAATAAGTGATTTCGAGTTTTCGGATCATCATTATTAGCACACCCACCAACGAATATTTCAATCATCGTGTAAGTGGTAAGTGATACACGATGTAATACCCACTTCTTCACCAGTATTCTAAAATCAAAGCAATAAACTGGATGGGTGGCCAAAAAAAAACAACTTTCGATCTGCCCTTCTAAACACTTTTAATTAGAGCCTACCTAATGACTTCTTTAACGGCTCTAACGTTTATTCTACTTATTTATTTGCATAGCTTAGCTAGAGCCCTATAGTGAAGCCATAGAAGAAAGTAACTCTGCAGATAACGTTAATTTTATGCATATTTTTAAATAAGAAATGGGAACGACGCAGCTTTTGTGTAGCTTAAAAATATAGTTTTTTTATAAATTGTTTCCGTTTAAATTAAAAACTTAAGTATACAATCATCATTCACTGAAATTACGCTAAGTAATTTGATTTCACTCCAGAGAATTAAGGTGCTTCTTATACACGGGTATTAGCTGCGAGTATTCGCTGCGAGTTTTCACACTCCCAGTTTTGCCGGCTTAAAGCCTATACACGAGGGTGGCCCAGTGGTTACAATTCAGAGTACCAAGATTTGCGCAGAGAGGCGCGGGTTCGATCCCAGCTCTGTGTGCCAGTTTCTGGTCAGAATCAGATCAGCAAGGAAGCCGGGCGGTTAAGCACAGCCGAATTGTAGCAGTGAGTTGCGAGTTCGAGACCGCAAAATGTTGTAAACGTTCTGCGATGTTAAGAATCTGCGAAAGGCCTACGGCCTAATAAACGCTGAAACCGTTATTATTATTATTTGGTAAACAGTTAACAGTCCGCACTCCACAGGTGCCAGTGCGTCGTTGCAAGCCGTCGAGTGAGGTCGGAGCATGGTGGAATATGAAATTTAACGGTACTGACGAGTTCGAGGAGGCGTTTGTCGAAGCAATTGTTGGCATAGTTACCACTCTTGCTTAGGAGGTGAAAAACTTCGTAGATCAGCGGAGAGTGTGGGAGAGAGACACCTAATGAGGTCTCGTTTGAGTTCCAAAATACTGCTTTCACAATTAGTTTTAGTTGTAATATTCATTTTTACGTACATTCCACTATATATCGTACATCTGGAATATCTATATAAGAACAGTTTAATATCATGTGAACACCTCATGACATTCTTAGAACCGTCGTTGCTGGAACAAAACATAGTTCATAACATTAGATAACACTTGCCTCAAGTAGGATAAAAAGCGGTACAGACATGCACACTACAGCTGTGCTGCCTCAGCGCTATATACTGCCGATACTAGACCGCAAATTAACAACTTGAACTGCTTCAGACGCCAACGCATCAGCTACTCGCATCTGAAGTATAAATCATCACAATATTTGGAGTGCGAATACTCGCAGCTAATACTAGCCCCGTGTATAAGCACCTTTAGCCAGCAGCAGCTTGATAAGATTGTAAGATGTGGCAGCCATTTTGCATCGTGCCTGGGAGATCAGAACCTAATTAAATATTATGCGAATCGCACACATAATAGAGATATCGTGGCTCCTGTTTTTAATTCACTCATTTGCGGTTTCACTTCTTATTGTGGATTTTTCTTAAGTACCCGACATCTTTCATCGTCTTCCACTTCGTCTTCCCCTAGTTTCTCATTAAAAGATCTCCAGCCTAACTTGCAAAGAACTGTCGACGTAACTACCTCAGTACCACAAGTGATAGCATACAAATTCATGCTAAGCTGGAATCTTCGCCATTTCGTTAATCAATTGTCTTATGAAAGAACACGTTTGTGCCAAGTCTCGTATTTCATTATTGCCCCGCTGGTGGCATGAGGCGGGAGGACAGCGGCCACGGACTCGCCACGTCTCTTATTACGAACCATCCAAGGGTCCGGCGCCCCAGACTGCTGCGGTGGCATAGGTGGGAGGACAGCGGCCACGGACTCACCACGTCTTATTGCGAGCCATCCAAGGGTCCGGCGCCCCCTACTGCTGCTGTGGCATTAGGCGGGAGGACAACGGCCACATGGCACAGACTCGCCACGTCTCTTATTACGAGCCATCCAAGAGCCTGTTGCCATCGACTGCTGGTGGCAGCCTATTGAGTGGAGGATCCCGTAACCCAGTAACTCCGTTGCACTTATTCGTCCGATAAGAAAGCACTTCAATCGACACGAGAACTTCTTTGGATATGGTGGTCGGTGCCTTGTAACAAAACAATTTGTTACAACGAACGTATGTTTTACATAACGAATACATTTCTCCAAGTTCGAATTGAACAAATTAATTAGAAAATAAATAATTCATCTGAATTCTGTGGCCACACTTCGCCCTTCGAACCGACGATCGTGGGTAAAATTGATTCCAGAAAATTGACTATATCCTCCATGGAGAGCAAGAATTTATCAACTTTGTTTCGAAGATAATTTGGCGGTGCGCGAAACAAAAACAAAACAAAAGTTTGTGGATCTGGCATAGCAAACGCTCCCATGAAAACGATTCAAGAATCAATAGATGTTCAAAAGAGAAACTCAGTTTTAAGGCTTCGGGTACCCAGGATATTACAGGACAAGCAATAGCCAAGCTCCGCCCTCACAGCACAGCCAATACTCTTGACCATGTACCGCAGCACAGCCACGACTCATGCTCCGATACCACAGTACAGCCAATACTTCTTACCCAGATACCGCAGCACAGCCAATACTCTTGCTACAGTACTGCAGCACAGCCAATACTCTTGCTCCGGTACCGCAGCATAGCCAATACTGTTGCTCCGGTACTGCAGCACAGCCAATATAACCATGCATGCTTCGGTACCGACGCACAGCCAATGCTGTAGCTCCGGTACTGACGACATCCTCTCACGCACACAGGTCTATACCCAGTGAACTACGGAAATTGAGGGTGTTACTTTCAATTAATCTTCAGCTCACTGGGAATAACTTGCAATTTAGCTCTACGTATCTCAATTAATTGAATAGATAGTTTGGCTGATGCTGTGAAGGGCAGAAGCACATCAGTTACGCTTCGGAGAAAGCCACGAAGTTTCCAAATTGAAAGCTGTAGTTCAGAACCAAAAAAGCTTCGCAAACATTCTTTACATTTATTGAGTATAAAAATTTCTTGCATCCAATTGATTACTGAAGGCACCTAAAATTTCAAAAATGTTTAATTGTTAAACTAAAAATCTGCCCTGCCCGTTTAAAATTACAATTATGTGCAATAATTTCAATAGAAATAGAGGCTCGGGATTCAAGTGATTAAACCTACGCTAAATTATCTCTTATATAAGATCTTCCTGAAATGCTATCCTCCAGAAGAGGAACAAACTCAAAACAGAGATTTTAGCAGCCAGCTTCCCGTTTCCTCAGCATCCGGCGTCTAGAGTCTTTAAAGCTGCCAGCACTTACAAAGACGACCTGACTATCCTCGTATAAAGCCCACAATCCAGATTGAACCCAAATTCGAGCACTTATTCTAATGGTATTCCTTCCAGGATGGCAACATATAAGATAATGTTGTCGGTCATGCCAACTTATTAAACTTAGACTTGAAGAAGCATGGCGTTACCACCTGGAGGTGCAGCAAAAATGAACATTACTTTTCAGCTAAAACTATATTTAAATCTCGAGCATCCTACAACGTATTTCATGGGTTCCTTCCCGAGCTTCCAAATGAAAATAGGTTTAACAGTTTGCATGGCCGCTGTAAAAAATTATTCCGTTACTGTTTTTTCAGTTACAAAAAAAAATATCAGAATTGTTCGAGTTTTTTTCCGTTGATCGACTGGCACACGTTGTATTGTATTCATTATTTGCCTAATAACTTCATAATACATATTATCCTGCGCCTACTGATGACGTCAGCACGAGCTGAAATCGTTCAAAAAATGTATATATAGCTCCCCGAAGAAATGAAACGCAATGAAATAATAAGAAATTTTTAAATAAGCGCGACGACATTTCTTTAAATATCCTTCAATGGGCAAATACAATCAGTTTGAAACTATAAGAAAATCAAAAGCGAGCAGTAAAATGCGTGTAATATAACAATTAAAAGTATCGCTGTTGGGGAGAGAAAAGCGTCTGAGTTGCTCAAGCAGAAATAAGCCTAGCTTTTGCTGTAGATGAATAGTATCTGCAATAAAAGTATATATCATATCTTCATTATTTTCCTATGATTTATTATACTAATATTTGCATATACATCATCATGAACATTATTCGTACATAAATGTTTAAGTGTGGAAACAAATATATTCTTCATCAAGAAACATCCCAGATGTTCCATTGATGAATTTGAAAAAGTAATATGCTTATCAAAAAAGTTATTCACAAAACTCTTTGTTTCCCCCACATTCACATTTATTAATATCTAACTGAACTCAGCGCACGAGTTAATGAGCCAAGTTCAACAGTCCATTAAAATTAAACAACCTTTATAAATCGAAGTTTTGGTTTTTATGTTGTCGAAGAATCTCAGAAGATGAAGAAAATTGAAATTGAAAAGCGCAATACAATACATTTATCTCGTTATTTTCAGCCATTGTCCGATGTTAGGCTTGTAATGCACGTATTTTCTTTTGCGATTCATTTGCTCATGAGCATGAAATTTGTGACTTTTATCAATTGCCTTTTGTCACTTGCCTTTTGTACATAAGCATCAAAGAAAATAATTAATTTACGTCGAAATTGGCCTCTCAAAACTGGCGGGTTCCGGTAAATCCGTAAGAATATATCCAGAGGTGGGCAGTAGCGCGCTACATTAGAGATTTCCAATAATTTTGGCCATTGTAGCGGCTAATGTAGCGGTAGCGGTAGCGCTCGCTACAATCTAGTGGGTGTAGCGGTAGCGGTAGCGGTAGCGCCCGCTACATTTAGAGCATGTAGCGGTAGCGGTAGCGCCGCTACATTTCAAAGTAGCGCTGTCCAGCTCTGAATATATCAAGTTCTTGGCTAGCATGGAGTTCGTATTCCATATCATGTCCAACTAATGCGTTATTTAAATAATTAGTAGCGTTGCTATTAAAGCAGCTAGAAACAATGGTTGCATTGTTGTCTGAGGCAAAGTTTAATTGCCTGAAAGCTAGACATTAACAATGAAAGAAAGGAATATTTCGGGGAAGATTATTTAAAAAGCCTACAAGCAAAATTTCAAAACAATCCCCATTAAAGTTAGAGCATGTTTCTAGTAAATCTTTTACGCAGTATTCATCGCGCAAACAACACAAGGCTGGAAATTAGTCCTGACATGGCGAGCGAACACAATAGTTTCGAAGTCGAAAGTTTTCTCCGTTGCAACATGAAACCACGACCGCATGAATATCTTGGAACAGAACACGGCGATCAGAGAATAGAGGATAAACGCTATCGGAAAGCAGGTCATCGATTGAAATTCAGCCTCCTCTCTTCCTTGTTTAGGCAACATAGTGGATTTGCATTTACGCTAGCCTGACGAAGGCAGGTAATATTGCTTGTGTCGGTACCTACCTCAAGAATTAGTCTGGCCCGACTTCGCATTGCGAACTGGAACGTTGATTTTTCAAGACCATTGACGTGTCAATCGAAAAAACTCTAATATCCAGAATATGGAACAGCTCATTTTCGACCGGTGACGCACGAAAAATATTATAGATATATTTCGTGAGATCCGGAAGAGAAGACCGGAATCATTACCGGAACTAAATTAACCGAGAGAAAAAATCACAAGACTTCTTAATACATAGTGAAAGGTATGAATCTCAACATATAAATACCAAGGAAAATCTATCATTAACCGCGATGAGAAGCAATTGAGGGGTAGCATCACTGCGCAGAACGGGCAGGCTCCTCCATTGGGAAGCAAAAGTTTTCCTAATATGAGCAAAGTTTGGGCTGTGAAGGCGAGCGAAAGCAAAGGAACAACGAAGCTATTCCGGACGGCTTCTGGAAAGTGGTATCGTATGATCATTCCCATCAAAAATTCATGCAAATTTTAGATAAATTTTTCGTTCCAATTGTTGTATACGTTTAAAGTATATTATGGTTTACTGTATGATCAACGGAACTATTACAACTTTAGACAGAATTCTCAATATTGAAAAAACTCTGATCTCATCACAATGCAGTGCGCGATTTCTCCGCCCGCCGAAGACATTGCCTTTACGCGGCATAAGTTTTCGAGCACTCATGCAAAGCAGCAGGTGCTCCTCGTGAAATTTATGACGTGGCCGTAATGTCGCGTTGCCACCTAAGATAAAACTTCTTTAGTTTTACTAATGAACGTAATAATTTTTTGGACTGCTTCTAGAACTGCAGGTCCGTGCCTAAGATGACGAAAAATTTATATTACCATCAACTAGTAAGATACGTTTGTAAGAAGGATTGTAATCCACTTATGATTGACGATTTTTAAGAATGAATAGTGACATTGGGGTGGTTAATAGGGGAAATAATAATGCCAGAGACTGAAAGTGTCCCTTAACTAGTCATTTTGCTTCCTTTGAAAACACATTTGCGGTGCCAATTGCGAACACAATGACAACTAATACTTGCCTCGAGCATCTTACTCGCCGGTAAAAGTAGAGGCTGATCACCAACTAGGTGGAAGGTCTTGATAGCTTCTTCAATAAAAATTCGTTCATCACTAACAAAGGACGGAAGGTCTGATGTGTTCACTGTTCAGCCTTCTGAATTGCTAGGTCAAAAGAAGCCACGTTAGGATCTCAAAGAGACGAATTATCGAGGAAGGACAAGTGAACAGCAACAGAAACAAAGACACTCGTACAAGTGGTCGCTTACACGAGGCGTCGGCAAACGCAGGAGAGAGACAGAGAAGAGAAACGCAAGGAATCCTACCTACTTGATCCTGCCTACAGCTTAACCCCACAGCTGTGACCTGCAGGAAGATACTGTGCGCTCTGTGGCGGGGCGCACAGGAACAATGTCTGAGGACCTTCTCACAGACACGCGTGAGAAGGCCCTCCTTGAGGGGCACATAGAAGTAGAAAAGGCAAATGGAGCCCATGACTTACAATGTACCCCGTGGTCAAGATTAGCAAAGTAGCACTAATAGCAATGTAACTGGCAGGTTAATTACAGATATTTTTGGGCAGAAAGTTTTAGCTTTGAGGCCAACAGTAATCTTTTTAAATATGAATCGAGAAAAGGTGAGACATGCCAGCCATTTTAAGGTCTGCAAAGGGGAAACTACAATATTGTGTATTATATTCACTATATTATACTACGAAAGAAGAAATATAGTGTAGAAAGAGGAGCAGCTTAAAAAGTAGGTGTAGATCAGCAGGGTTCCCTATAAGAGGCAGTATTAACAGAAGAATATTAATAAATAACGCCGCTAAGGGAGAATCTGCTGACAAGACATTCCGATATGAGATAAACTTGCGATTCGGTATTCAGCAAAGAATATGCGTTTTCCATTTTAGACGCGTGTTCCACGTCTCATAAGCTCAATTAGTATTCGTAATCCCAAAATTTCCGCTTACTCGATGCTATGCTCGGTGATATGAACTGAATAAATATTCAAAAATAAATTTTCACCGAAAATATTATCCAGACAAAATCATATGTATGATGTTTAGCTTAGTAACTTTGATATTTTAAACGTCTTAATGGGACCAAATTCATAAAAATCCATGTATGAGAAAAATTTTGAAGCTAATATTTAGTCTTCACTAGATTCAAAAAAGCATGATTGTTCAACCATGCAAAAAATTCAATATGCGAAATAAAAAACCGGTTCAAAATTTTCTTCCATCAATGATCGATCTCCGGCTTTTAGTTTTACTTCGCTCCGCAGAGCCTATGGTTAAAAAAACCTTGTCCAGTCTATCTCGAACTCGAAGCCGCATTCTCGTTCACCGTACCCGCGCTCCGCTTGTGTTCATAAATCAAAGTTTGCGAATTAGTTTGTGTTTACCATTGCCAGGATAAGCTCACTGTTGCTCACAAATATAAAAGGATATATTTACAAGCAGCAACTCCACTGACTAAATTTTCTAACATGTCTTCCCATATCAACCAAGCACAGGTAAATTAAAAAAATCAAATATATATAACAGTTGTCTATAATCTTGAAGTTTTTTTTAACAAATCACACCTCATTGGCCTACATAAAATTATTATATATGTTATTTAATGACAGACATAGTTGCATACTTGCATAGTTTGGTGAGCATGTTACTAAGTCAAGAATTTATTTTTTGGCCAAAATTTTGCCAGTATTTTACCTTTAAGATTTCTTACCAAAATAGGGTAAACGCGGTATATTCCGACACTTTAAGGACGCATCGAGAAATGAAAAACTATAAAAAAAACCGTATGCGTTACGTAAGTTCTGTTGCCTTCACCTAGTCTGGAAAAGTCCTATTTTTGTCTGAAATATC
>NW_025931026.1:0-276 GCF_000764305.2 Hyalella azteca
CCTACAGCTGCTGGAGGTCATGGTCCCTACAGCGGCTGGAGGTCATGGTGCCTTCAGCTGCGGGAGGTCATGGTCCCTACAGCTGCGGGAGGTCATGGTGCTTACAGCTGCGGGAGGTCATGGTACCTACAGCTGCTGGAGGTCATGGTACCTACAGCTGATGGAGGTCATGGTGCTTACAGTAGCGGGAGGTCATGGTACCTACAGCTGCTGTAGGTCATGGTCCCTACAGCTGCTGGAGGTCATGGTGCCTACAGCTGCTGGAGGTCATGGTGC
>NW_025931027.1:0-9525 GCF_000764305.2 Hyalella azteca
GGACATCATCGACAAGCTCTAAAGAACAATACCACAAGCTCTGACCAAAGCACCAGATGCCCAAGAAGGCTGGTGCTAAAAATTCAACGAGATTCAGATTCCGGTTCGAGCTGCGGTCGACGACGGGCCTTAGTAAGTTCCTGTTCCTGAATGATGAATCCTGAGTTACCGTGAGCTCATGCCAGCAAAGAAGGAAATGAAATTGAGAGAAACATGATGAAGACTTCAACTAAATAACTATTGCTGAATGCTGAGTCCAGGTGTTACAAGCGGTCAACGTGCGACTTCTTCTTCAATCTTCACCTACAACCCGCGACCACCACCACCTGAGTTACCGAGTCTACATCTTAAATTTTAATTTTGAAACTCGAGTTTACTGTTGAATTTAAGAAACCTAAGAATAAATCAATAGCGCGACATTGTAAAATGTAAAGCGTAAACTTCGAGAACGTTGCGGCCCACAAGTCACAACCACATTCCAAACAATCAAGCGTTCAATCCTTGAATACACAAACTCGTCCTGTCACCAATCAGGATTGGAATTTTTCTATTTGTTTCTGAAATCTCGCGGCTTCAACATGACGAATTTTCAATACATTTGGAATCTCGCGTCTCGATATTGCACTTTTGTTAACATTTGGATAGGAGGTAATTCATCTGACGGAAATCTCGCGGTTTCAGAAATGGCGGGAAACCTCTAGTTGCGGCCCTAAAGGCAGATGTTTTCAATGCTTGTCACCAATTATATCACCCACGAGCATGAACAAACTGTAAACAGCCCAGAACGCAGCAATCATGCTACCTAGCCACAGGCTGTACCACAGACTCAGAGTACAGACACCATTCACACCAACATCCATCACCTTCACCAAGAAACCAAACTCCTACCCTATCCCTAACACTAGTAACACAAGTTCACAACACCTCAAAGGCTCAAACTTCATGCCTCACAACTCAGACAACAGACAGAAACCACAAAACCCAACCCTAGTCTAGAAAAGTCCTATTTTTGTCTGAAATATCGCAGCTCTAATATCATATAATTTCAGTAGGTATGAAATCTCGCAACTCGAATGTCATAAATTTTTGTTTGATTAAAAAATCGTGGTTTGCACTTCGCAAACATGTCATTTCATAAAATTTTCAACTTCCGCAATCCGCATTGCTTTACCGCTGTCTCTTATACACATCTAGATGTGTATAAGAGACAGGGTAATGTAAACAAATAAACAAAACGTTTGTTGAAGATCGCGCATAGTTGCGGTCATGTCAAAGCGGTCAGACTGTATATTAACACGTGCTGAACTTACAGTAGAGACAAATTTTATTGTTGCCGTTTGACTGTTTAAGGGTAAAATTAGAGATTTGGGGTAACACGTGCATAAACTTTGTAAATAAATTCGCATTCGNAAAGTTTTCATGCTGACACTTGTGTGCCACTTTTTTCTAAGCAAAATTTTTAACCCTTTCGTAACAGTTATGCGTTTTACAAACTTTTATTGTTGTTTTTTTTTACAGAATTGCAGTAAATTAAGATTAAATATTAATGCATTTCTGTTGAAAAAAATAATTAAATATATGTTAATGGTAAAAATTCTATAAGCGGGACTTGAGAGTCCCGATAGTAAATGGTTGCAACTGAAGTGACAGATTTGTGACATTAGGCTGCAACAGTGTAGTTGCACTTTTGCTGTTATTTGTTGAAATGTATCCTTTACATTCAATGCTTGGCTCTACAGGCAAATTTGGAGTTTGGGATAATAGAAATTCATCATTATCGGCAACATATTTATTGTTATAAATAATAACTTTGCGAAAAAAATATTAATCTACTATACATAGTTTAGTAGTTGAATGACATATCACAAAGTTCCTTTGGATAATGTGTGCAATAGCTTATAATCTGTCTCTTATACACATCTAGATGTGTATAAGAGACAGACCCTGGACACATCACACTCGAAGTCGAAGATCGTTCAGCGTTACTTGAAATCTACAGACGATGTTGCCATTCCATTCAGATGAAAACTGTGTCTAAATCAGAACTGTGTTGGACGGCTCTGCGGCCCGCACCGAGTGCTGCGCGGCGTGATTTCGATGACCGTGATTTACGCGAACGCATGCGCGAAGAAAATTTAAATAACTATTTACATGCGGGAAATTTTCCCTTTTATATACATCTTCCTGAGTGTGGCACGCAGGTTACTGGCAGGAACCTTGCCTAACTTTGCACATACAAATCACTGCTACTTCTCTCATATCTAAATAAAATAGACCCTGCCACACACCCTTCTCCACTCTGCCTATCCAACACACAACACCATTCATCTTTTCTCCTGCGCTGAAATGCCCACATCCCTGTCGGTGGGTGTCTGGGTGACCTTTGGGCAGGGCAGACCCCGTAATCACCATGGGGCTGCTGGCCCGCTGGGGTGACCGACTTGGCTGGCCCCAGAACTGGGTTTGGAAGAGCAGCAAAAATTCTTCGTTGAGAGCAGAAGCATGTTGGTGGACATCGCCACTGCGCTGCACACTTCCACCCAGCGCTCCCAGGTACAGGCGTCGCAGAGGCCTTCTTGGTTTCTCTTCTTCCCTATTGACTTGCTTCAGGAACTTATTCAGGGCTCTGTAAACATGTGAAGCTCACTGAAGCTAATGTAACATTTACTTTTTCATTCGAAGTGACTGAGTATGGAGTGTAGAACCTGACTCTTATACAACGTCTTGTGAGATTTACGAAAGTCACGAAATTAAAGCAAGAGAATTATGAAGAATTACTTAATATTACTGGAATTAACAATTGATTGTATTAGATTTTTGCATCGAATTTATAAATATTCTATTGAAATCAAACAACCGATTGTATTTGATTTATGCTTCGAATATATAAATAGTCTCAGAAGCGAGTTGCTGTTCCTATAAGGTGTCTCTGTGGCAGGTGGTGCAGCCTCTGCTGGAGTCGTCATGCCGGAGGATCGAGACGCAGCTGGACTCCCTGATCGCGTCCCGTCTCCAGGCCCTCGCGTGTGCCAACCCAACACAGACGACGCAACCGAGCGACAGACTTGCCTTGACTTCGCCTTCATCGCCGGCGAAGAAAACTGAGAGCAACAAAATTGTAACGTCACCCGTGAGAGGCAGCCAAGTAGCGACACCCACGACCGACTGTCTTGATGGATCTAACTCGCCATCTCCAGAGGAACCCAAACTATCGACCAGCACGGACTTCTTGCAAGAAGTGATGAACGTGGTTGATACATCTTTATCCGAGTGCTCCTTAGCCAATGATGAACTCCCAAATGCTGAAGATAAGGAGCTGCATGGTACAACTCTTGAGAGAAGAATGCTCTCGAACTCGGCTCCGTTGAGTCCAGCATCAAAAAAATTTCTCGGCAGACTGCGAGACGAGTTCAAGGCATGATGACATACCCTGACTGTGTTGTGTTCAGGATGCTGCCTGTGATGTTGGTGGCCTTTCCATTAGGTTTAACATTCTTTGAAACTTTATAGTCAAATTAAGGAGACCTGCTAATTTTTAGTGTACAATAATTAGAGGTATGATGGAACTACTTATCGCAATTTAATTAGCTTTAAGAAGTAGTGTTTATAGAGTTCATTATAATATAGGTCTCGAGAATATTATGAATAAATTTCTACTTGATTTATTCATGCTCGATTGTGATCTCTCCAAAAAATGGTTAGCAACCAGTTATGCCCAGCTAAGCACCCAGCTCAGCAGGTTGTGGAGAAGCAAGCCATTGTTTCACCGATCGCTTTGTTTAACGAATTTCTTGAGCTCATACCACTTGGCCAGCAGCTCTCTCATGCTTATAGCTCACTTGCTCGACCTCAACCAAAAGCGAAACCATTTTCTTCTTTTAATGCGTTCATGTTGAAATTTGATCTGTCCTTAATTTTTGTCCCGACTTCAAATAGCTATGAAACATAATTGTACAGCTTTCAGCGCTCCTGGTCATGGTCCAGCGCTCATTTTGCAGTGACGGGAAGCTTATTTTCTTTCCTTAGGGTACGCACACAGTGAAAGCAGGTTTGCCTGTGCGGGCAACCTGCTCCAACCTGCCACAATAATGAACATAGGATAATAATATAAGTGTTCACAGTGAAAACCTGTACGAATAGGCTTTTTTATTCTATGGTTTCAGGCGCCAGTCTCAGCAGGTAACCAGCACGCTGGCAACCTGCTTTCACTGTGTGCGTAGCCTATGTCAGACCTTAATAAGGCAAACTGAGCAGCACTGCGGCTCTTTCTAGCACTTCGTGTACCGATGACGCCTCGCGTTCCCAAGCCATTCGGTACGAATAGCATTGACTTAGGTAAATGTATTCGTAGATGGAAGGTTAAGCCGTTGTGATATCGTCTGACGCGACAACGGCTCGTGGACGATTAAAGCTCGTGCTGCCGCCTGCAGTGTCACGGCGTAGCGCTGCCATCAATATGACACTCCAGACCCCAGATGGGCTTGAGGTGCATCGGTACCACAGAACCTGGTACTCACCAGGAGTCGCGGATCAGGGGCCATACTTTCAAAACACGCTAAGTGAACGTAAGTACTTACGCTCTATTTTCTTGTCTATGATTGTTGAATTTTGCTCGAAAGGCCGTCAATGATTGGCTAATGAACTTACGATCTCTTAACTTTTTTTGAAAGTACAGGCCCAGGTTACAGGCTATCCATTATCATTAGGGCCAGTATCGTAGACTAATAGCTTATTTGAATCTAAAAAATTTCATGGGAAATGAGTTTTTCTCATCTTAGTTATCCGATGGACCTGAAATTTAATTCCTACAGGTCAAATATGAGATGATATGATTGAAAAATTCGACATTGATGAATAAAATTTGTCTGAAAAGTTGCCAATTTGTATTTCCAGTTTTTGGAAGCATGAGTAAAATGGAGTTTATATTTATATATTTTATATAATCTTCAGTTATGGAAATATCAGGTTTAAAAAACCGCATCCCTTGTGTAATCAAGTCACGAAAAGTACGAGAATCGGCAACAGTCCATGGGCCTATTTCTTTGGTGCCGACACTTCTATTCTATTCTATATCTTCGTTACAAAATTTATGCTTCATTAATTTGCATGCATAAGCGTTATCATTACGGACGAGTGTAGGGATACTGTCAATTATGCTATTTGCATAATGTGTTTATGAAATTGCAGGGATTATCAAACCCTGACAACGCCAGGCTAACCTGCTACTTGACGACAGGTTGAAATTAAGGCGGTCTTCGCAATAAAATATCTGAAGGCAACCCAAGCTACCAAGTCTACATGGAAGGAGGTTCTGTTAGATCTGGAGGTTCCTTCACAATTGCTTGCCCGTTTTGTTATTCTATCAAATGTATGATTAAAATTAATTTCTATCCGGGCTGAGAAATTGAACGGACTTCAAATATCGCGATGGTCACGAGTAACCATCGTTCACGAACATGTGAACAATATTTCCAAGCCCGTATTGCAATTTGTGTGAAAATTAGGTAAAAACAATTTCAATTCAAACTAGGCCACAAGACTCACCCGTAAAACTTGAAGCAAGCTTCAGGTTCACGGTTTTTCACCGCGACATAAACTCTGCTCAATGCGCTTCTGTGCCTTGCTGAGAATTGAAAAAAAAAATCCTTATTATACGCTCCTGAGCCTCTTGTTACCTATTATTTACAAGACCAATGGCATTAAAATCATTTATACAGTGCCGGCCAGTGCAGAATAGTATCACCCACCGACATTTGTGATGGACAATATTGGGAGAAAGCCAATGCGGCCACATTCTGATGCTGATGGTAATGAGATAGAATATGGCGGCCAATATCAACTAGTGCCACCTACTGACATCAGTGATGGGAAAGAATGACGTGCTGAACTGCACTCTGGCCGCATGGGTCAATGAGGATGGAATGACGACACGGTATTGCCATAGCGACAAATATAGTGGCTTGAAATGCTCTGAACAATTTTCGATAAATGGGTTATAAATAATATAATAAATGACAGCCAGCTCAGCTCCAGAATAATCGGCAATACTCAGATAAATGAAAATTTTACACTTCATACATTAATTTGTTTCGTTAACAATTTAAAAAAAAAAATCTATAATATTCCATTCCAAGACACATCCTCTGAATGTATTACAACTACCGGTACCCAGTGAAAATTTGCAGACGCGCCAGCTTCTGATTTGGATTACCAGAAGCTTGGGCGACTTTAAATTTTGTTGGGGTAAAGGCTCTGAAGAGGAAGAAATAGATAGTTATAGAATAGATAGAACGTCTATCATGTTCCCAAGCTATAAAGTGGCGAAATTCTTATTAAATATAGTTTTAGGTTTCATTCATTGATCATTTAAGCTGGTGCATCTCGTTTACAACGTTAGAGCAACTTATTTTCGTAATAATTTTAAAATATTCAGAAAAAAAAAACATTTATATCTACTAAGCGCATTTTGAAATAAATATTGAATGCAGCAACAACGTTTAAACCAGGTTGTTTTGTGTGTTTGCCTTCACAGATTGTTCAAATAAAATGAAAATCTACTAATCCCCATCTTTAGATGCCTTAATTGTAGATAAGTTATGGGGTAGGCAATCAGGTGGCTCAAATTTTTTTAACTTTCTAAAACGCTCGGGAAACGTAGAAATCATGGGAGAAATCACGTACAGACACGTTCATTGTCGTTGGTTGACTTCTCTGCATTCGCTCTTCTGAGAGTACAGGCTTATTTTTATTATTTTTTTTGGCAAAATAGAATCGAAGTGTTTGAACCTTGAAAGGCAATTAGAGGTTTGTTTTCCACTACTCTTTTTGGTATTGCTTTGCTCAAATAGAATCACCGGATTCTGTGAAATGTGGGATTTTCCGCTAAACAGGAATAATGACAATAATACTGCGTGCGCGCGATCAATCAATTGAAGGATTCCGGTTGAATTCATCTATAGATTTTTCTAAATTTAGGGTTTCGGGAGTGACGATTTGGAATTCTTGCTGATCAAAAAGTGGAGTGTGAAAAATTTACGCTTTCCCTTTACCACGTATTACTGATATTCATTATAAAATCTTGAAGTTCTAAATTGAAAGGTTTCATGTGGAAAAACAAAAGAAACCCAAATCTGGGAACAAAACCCCCAGATAGCCAACCGGCAGCGGCAGGAATGTCCAAGATAAAAGGAAATGAACTTGAACCCTGCCCTTCATCAGCACCAGAGAGAACTACCGCAACAAAGACAAAAATACCTGAAGACAGAAAAGGAGATTCATTACCAAAACGCAAGCGTCATCAGGCAAAGACATCTGACTATCCTGGAACANTCCACAAAACTGTTCTGTAGTACAACTTTTCCTCTCGAATATTTCTGCCTGCATGAACGTTCGTTCACGGCAATTCAACTGTTGAGTGAATGATGATCTATCGACGCGCCGCGAGCCCAGACCTTCAGCTATAGAAGAATCTAGCTTTTAAAATTGGAACATAATAAATATATATGCGATATATATACGGAAAAGTAGATAAAATATATTTTATCTGAGAAATAAAATTTAACTTCCAGCAACGTAATAAAAAATTTGAATCATTGATTAAACGAATTCGGGAACGAATTAATCTTTAGTTTGATCTCATTTTTAATTTACATCAATTTCCTGATTTATTCTTCGGATCACATCTTTAGTGAAGACTATAAACTCGTTAAAGATATCATATCTGACAATTTTTTTATGCGGCAACGATTGAACGTCACAGTTCTGAGGTGTTGGAGCTCCGTGAAACATTTTCCTCATATAATTACTATAATTCATTAACTTGGTGTAATTATTCAATTCATGTAATATTCATGTCGTATCAACAGGCGTAAAGAGAAAACAATTCATCGCTTAATTTGTTAACGCTTGATCTGTAATTTTTGTAGAAATTGCGGTGCGAGATTGGATTTATTTTAAAGATGGTTTATTTTAAATTTTATTTTAAAGATCCAACAACGCCTGGACCTGATAATTGGAGAAGGATCAAGTGAAACTTTAATAATGTTCTACTGGTCGGTCGTTGAGTCTGGTTTACTTGATTTTTTTTCAAACACACAATTGACATTTTTCTTTTTCCAAGCTAGTTTGGCATGAAGTCGACATAGGAAGCATGAGAGTCTGGTAAACCACGAAGTATCTTCCACAATACGTCCATTTTCCAATAGGATTTCGATGCAATATTTTACCTATTAGTTCATTTGTATCGTGATGCCTAACGCTCGCTGTGGTTGTGAAGGTTCATAGCCAGATACCTTATACCGTCTTTAATGATTGATGTTTATTATTATACGTATGTGTGCATTTCATGCTATTTATTTCAGTTTTGATTATTTTCTCTTGAGTATGATTATGTATGTAGATAATTGGAAATAATTTCTGCCGGGTATGTAATTTTGTCCCTGTGCTGTGAAGTGAGTAAGTGGAACTTACAACCGAGTCGAGTTCTGAGCCTGGGTTGCATTCCATAACAACTGTCTCTTATACACATCTAGATGTGTATAAGAGACAGGTTCTGCCACCACCCTCCATTGAATTATCCCGCCTTTTTTCTAAAATTCAATAATCTCTCTTCCAGCAAAGTTTGCGAAATTCATTAGCTGCATAAAATACTCTCTGCTGTGGTGTTCGAGTTCCGGTTGACATGACATCCGTTTGCTTGTTTGACACTAATTTTGTAAAGGTTGCTTCAGATAAATTAATCATTGCCATTCCCATGTCCCACCCTCAATCTAACAATATTAAATTGAATTATTCATACAAATCTATATCTATTAAACTTTTGCATTTTAAGATCTGATGGAAGCGGCACTGCCGGCGAGCGTCCCTAACAATATGAGGATGTATATAAAAACATTAACCCTTTACGCCCTGGCGTGACGAATTCGTCACACCAGGGACTAGCTACATTTTCCAACAATTTCATGTTTTCTGTCATTTTTTCGAAAAATTCACAGGAATAAAAAAAAGTCTTAGATTTATTTTTTACATATGTGTACCAAGTTTCAAAGTTATCTGTCAGTAAATAACCGAAATATAATTTCCAATGGCAATGTCCAATTTCTTATGGAAATCCTATTTCGGTTATTTACTAACAGATAACTTTGAAACCTGGTACACATATGTAAAAGATAAATCTAAGACTTTTTTGTTCGTAGGAATTTTTTGAAAAAAGTGAAAGAAAACGTGAAATTCTTAGAAAACCGCCAAAAAGGGGGTACTGTAGAAATCTATCTCCTCCTATGATTTTCAAGCTACAACATCGAGACGCATATCATTCGATGCGTAAGGACCATATCTATCGATCTGTCTCTTATACACATCTAGATGTGTATAAGAGACAGGTATACACGGCGATGTCAGGGGAGACGGTGGTCCACTCAGCAGCAGGAGTGGCAGACCTCAGTTGTGCCATGAACAAGCATTGCTGAGACATTTCCTTATCAAGTGGAGGCGGCTCACCAAAAGTCTCCATGTACTGTAAAGTGT
>NW_025931027.1:9678-12630 GCF_000764305.2 Hyalella azteca
GTCTAGGCCCTGCCTTGCGCTGTGAAGCAAGGTGGGGAGGGTCAACAACAACAGGAAGATGACTTCTTCAGCTGCATCACTCAGCCTCAGGAGCGCAGGAGGAGCCACAGGTCACTGTAGTCCAAGGCACAGAACTCGGTGACGACCTGGCTAGAGGCAAGCTTGAAGGAGGTCCTGAACTCAGGCTGACTGATGTTGCCTTCTTGGGTATGCAGGTTGATGGACCTGTTTGTTAAGTACAACGCAGCCATCCCATCCAGTGTTGTATTTGAGCACCTGTTTTCCATAGGCAAGAACAGTTTGTGGGCCAAGAGAGTAATAATAATAAGAATAATGTAAATAATGGTTCATTAGAGACATTATTGAGAGGCTCCTGTTCATCAAGGGCAACAAGCATCACCTCAAGGAGATGAAGGGCAATCCAGAGTAAAACAATGTGTAACCGGTGTGTTTTTTATTTCTTAATCTTTTTTTATTTATTTAATGGTACTTTCTTAAATGCTTAAAAAACTGTATGTTGAATGTCAACTACTGCTTAATTTCATTTTTTCATTTAATTATAAATGTACATATTGATCATCATTGTATCTTGGCATGCAACACCTTTTTGGAAAGCTCCTTGTCAATGCTACAACAAAGTTCAGCTCTCTAGGTCTGTTTTTTTTTTTGGAGTTTTTGAGCCCCCACCCAAAAAAAAAAATTAGGCCAAAGCTAAATTGATATCAAAGGGAGACAAGTTATTACTATAAGTTAGCAGTTAGCGCTAAATTCACCTGAAATTTGTTGGTGATGTATCCATTTAGCTCTGTAAAAGCTAACTTTTCAGTTAGCAGATTAGCAGTTATCAAAGCTAATTTTTTGGTTGGCTTTGCACACCACTGCTTACAAGGGTGAAAAATGATAACAATTTATCACTGGAATACTAGAAAAATTTGAATTGCTACAATTTTTATTGGTGTTGAAGTTGAACCAAAACTGAATCAAGATTTTCCCAATCAAGTTGCATGTTACTATCTCACAGAATTGGAATTTTCCTAATAATGAATGAAATGAATTTTTTTTTGTAAATACCTGACATAGGAAGTTCCAGTCATTAGAGAGTAGGTGTGGTATATAAATGTATGCTTTCCAAGCCATGTCTAGAGGCTAGAGCTTCATATTTTTTTTTTAAACTGCCCAATCCCCCCAAGATTAGTTTGAATCAGTTGTAAATAATACTGCATGCTAGAGAATTTTAAAAAAATTGTCTTTGGAATTTTTTTATTTTTAATTGTGAATAAACTGTGCAATTGAGCCGCAAAAAGTCAAATTTATCTTGAAATTACACTCAGCCATCCTGAGATTTCTGTAGTAGGATTTTTTAGCCATGTGCAAAGGTTAGATGTTGTTGTTGTTGTAATTGCCCATCCTGGCAGTGGTGACTAGGGAGGGGGGATGGTAGGTCAGTTTTTCCGGGCACTCGGTACCACTGGTAGTTCTACGACCATCACTGGCTTATCAAAGGCTAGATCATCAAGGAGGGATATGTTTTGCCTGTGATCCTAATTTTAAGGATAGTGAAGCATAATTTCATAAGTTATTTTTAATGCACCTGACAATTTTAATGAATGCAATTTTTGGAGTTATAGCAAAGTTTATTTAAAATGTGAATTTTTTTGGCTCCCACCAGCTTTCTTTATACATACATTCTTGATGAAATTTTGTATTCCTACAATTGGTCTCCACTTAGTAAGAAGCAAACAGTAATTCTACCTAATTTGGCTAGATATTTTGTGGATGTATCATGCTTTCAAATTTGCAGCTGTGTTGTGGTTTAAAGCTCGAGCCCAATTTATGTCCACTTTAATTACCCATAACCTTTCATTAAATTGCCTGTTCTTACAAGTCACTGTCTCCTCACAGTCCTGACAGTTTCTAGATTACCTCTTGACTCATTTTGACAGGTTTGAAGGTTTCCATGCTCAATATTTTCATATCCCTGATAAATTTAAGCTTGAGAATCATTTGTGCTTGTTAGTTAAAAATTTAAATTGTTTTCTTCTCTTAGCTTTTTTGACAGCAATCAGTATGGCAGAAATTGACTTCCCTTACCGTGCTGAGTATTCCAAAAGTAGTCGAGCTAAATGCAAATCATGCAAAGAAACCATCGAGAAAGATGTCTTGCGATTGGCTGCTATGGTGCAGGTATGTTTATTATTCCCAATTGTTTATATATTTAAACCCTAATCTCATTTATAGTCCAGGACTCTAAAAAAAACTTATGGAAAAAGTGGGTAGAAAAAACCCACTCATTAAAAAATAATCTATACATTACTGGGTCCCCCCAACTTGTTTTATATTAATTCCAGACCTATTATGATGTAATTAAATAAAAAATGTGACCACCAGATATTTCCTTCACATCAAAGTACATTTTACTATTCTTGCACTTTTGTATAAATTCTAAATTCTTATAAAGTTTTTTTGTCATTTTTGTCACATCACTGTCAGAGAAATATCTATACTTCACTGAGATCATTTTATGTTAGGCCAACCTAAACTGTAACTTCAGCCTCAATTTCAACTTTGCTGTTATTTCAATTTGCATTCTGTGTCTCCTCTAAGTGAAATATAAAAAGAACCCAGTTGAGACTTAGAAAAAATGCAATTCTTTTTATAATTATATAGAGACACTATGCTTTTTGAGACTATAACTTCATGTTTGATATTATTTTTGGCATAAACCAACTCAAAATTTGACACCAGCTTCAAAAATATGAGTTATCACTAAAAGCCTACATTCAAGTAGGCTTTTAGGAGGTCAAAAGAGGGGAACATTCAATTGGGTCAAATGAGGGGAACAAAGTCAATAGACTTTAGCCTGTTTTGTCATGTAACCAGTTCATATTTGAGCTCCTTAAGTAGACTCAAATCTTGACAAACTTAACATAAGAAGGATTATTTTTATTTTTT
>NW_025931028.1:0-24308 GCF_000764305.2 Hyalella azteca
ATTAATAGTTGGCTAGCGATGCCACCATTCTTTTATTAATTATTGTTAATATTATTATTATCGTTATTCAAATTATATAATATTAATAATAGAACCTTTGCCTTCATATGGGTGACATAAGGTATTGCTTACGGAATAAATTCCTCGAAATTCCGCTATTTTTTTAAATAATCAAAATCTTCCGCCAATAGCGGGATATGATCAAATTTTAGCCATATCGGTCATTTCTATAGGTGTTACTTTCGTACTTTTTGGTCAATAGATTCTAATTTGAAATGCCATCGATACAATCAATTCCATGTAAGGTGAACAAAATTTCTTAAATAAATTAAATAAAGCATCATAAATCAGCGCCTAAATAAATTTTTATATTCTTTTTCAGGCATATAATAATGTCTTGAACCTTATTGGGAAAAATATTTTTCATTCATAGTTAATGTAGAAAAAAAAGAAAGTAATTTTATTCTCAATTTTCGATGTATCGCATCCCAAATTACTCTGAAAATATCACTCTCAAATTTATTCAAACCGATGCAGCTAAATCTAGCAGCACTAGTCCTGAGATTAATCATCACGTATTAATCATCACGTATTAATCATCACGTATTAATCATCACGTATTAATCATCACGTATTAATCATCACGTATCAGAATACAAGATCTTGATGGGTTCTAATTAAGGGCCGGTTCATTTGAACTGTATTTACGGGAGTGAGGTAGTGATATGGAATTGTAGGAGTGAGCGAAATGTTAATAAATATCCAAAATACTTTATTAAAAACGAATATTTACATTTTATTGATAGATTCTTTACTCAGTCACAACGGCACTTTACTCAATATTGCATTTATTTTCATTCCAGCGATATTTATCGTTCGTTTACATTTTCAATTGAAATTTTTAGTTTAACCCCGTAAGCCGGTTAGACCTGACAAAAAATAATTAAACAAACTTTGAAATCAGAAAATAAATTCAGGCATTACTTTAATAAAATATAACTCAGTACTCACTGAAGTGAGTGACAGAGAGCGCATTTTCTCGTCGACGAAAACGTGGTCACGGACGGACGGACGGACGTGACGAGCACAATTGCGCCTTTTTTCCATAAATGAGAAAATGCGCTAAAAAGTATATTTTACGGCTTATTATAGCATTGAACATGAATCCTGTTTTCNGAACATAAATCATCCCGAACAAACGCTATGAGTTTGAGCAGCAAAAAAGTTATTTACTCCAAACACACTCAAAATTGTGCCGCCGGTATTGGAATTTTAATAAAGCTAGAGGTTCTCCGAACATAAATCATCCCGAACAAACGCTATATGAGTTTGGGCTGTCAAAAAGTTATTTACTCCAAACATACTCGAAATTGTGCCGTCAGTATTGGAACTTCAATGAAGCTAGAGTTTCTCTGAGTATAAATCATCTCGAACAAACGCTATGAGTTTGGGGCTGCCAAAAAATTATTTACCCCAAACACACTCGAAATTGTGCCGTCAGTTTTGGAACTTTAATAAAGCTAGAGTTTCTCTTCGTATCAATCATCCCCCGAACAAACGCTATGAGTATAGGGTACAAAAAAGCTATTTACTCCAAACACACTCGAAATTGTGATTCATTATTTGTCTCGAGAGGCCCTATATTTATCTCGACATTGACTACATCGTTGGAATGTCGTGTATCAGTTCAACCGTTTCTGAAATAGAATAAGTATTCGTAACTTTTTAAATTCAACTATGAAAATCCCCCCAAACATAGTAATTTATTCACTTTAATGAGATAAAAAGTTTGTTATAAATTCACGACTATCAGTTTAGCCGTTTCTGAAATAGAACAAGCATTCATAAATTTTTAAATTCAAATTGAAGGTTCTTCCAAACCCAGAAAATTATTCAATTTGAGGTGATAAAAAGTCTGTTATAATTTCAAGCGTCACTATCATTCGTGCGAAATTCGTTTATATTCCATATTTCATATATTCGATTAACGATTACGATTGTTTCCTAAGCTATCAGCGCAAGAAAAACTTTCTTTCTCTAATTTAGTAAACAAATTTGAATATTTTTATTTGCCATTATCAGCAAGATTCCTTTTGGCCAAGGTTTCGATGTTGACGACAGCTTTGAACCAGTCAAGTTGCCTATTTAAAATAATGACAGTAAACCACCCGCATACTTGGACGAATTAATTTGGTTACTCCAAGCTGATTGTCCATCATCTCAACAATTATTTTTCGATCAACTAATATTTCCATTTCCTTGTCCCCTTCGGGCACATTTTAACATTGTAGCATTGTTTGGAAAATTTTGAATGTGGTCGAATTACTATATGAAATCAATTCATTCAATATTTTTCATAAAATCACAACAATTTGAACGAAATGCAACAACTGGGAGGAGTGTCAATTCAGCGGTTTCTGAAACAGAATTAGTATTGATAAATTTTTAAATTCAACTCAAAGGTTTTCCCAAAAGTAGGAATTTTTTTACTTTAAAGCGGTAAGAAGCCTGTTAAAATTTACAGAGTATCAGTTCAACCGTTTCTGAAATAGAAAAAGTATTCGTAACTTTTTAAATTCAACTATGAAAATCCTCCCAAACATAGAAATTTATTCACTTTAATGAGATAAAAAGTTTGCTATAAATTCACGACTATCAGTTTAGCCGTTTCTGAAATTGAATAAGCATTCGTAACTTTTTAAATTCAAATTGAAAGTTCTCCCAAATCCAGAAATTTATTCAATTTAAGGCGATAAAAAGTCTGCTATAATTTCAAGCGTGGAAGTTCAGCCGTTTCTAAAATAGAATTAGTTTACATAATCTTTTAAATTTAAATCGAAAGCTCTCCCAAGCCCAGAAATTTATTCAATTCAAAATGGTAAAAAGTCTGTTATAAATTCATGAGCCGTTTCTAAATAGAATTAGTATTCATAACTTTTCAAATTCAACTCGAAAGGTTTCCCAAACCTGGAAATTTTTTCACTTTAAAGCCTCCAAAAGGTCTCGTGATTTTTTGGGTATCAGTTCAGCCGTTTCTAAAATAGAATTAGTATTCATAACTTTTTAAATTCAAATCGTAGGTTCTCCCAAACCCAGAAATTTTTTCACTCTAAAGCTGCAAAAAGTCTTTTATAATTTCACTAGTATCAGTTCAGCCGTTTCTATATCAAAATTAGTATTCATAAATTATTTAATTCAACACGAAAGTTCTCCCAAACCTAGGAATTTATTCGCTTTAAAGCGGAAAAAGACTGTTTTAATTTCACGAGTATTATTTCAGCCGTTTCTACTATAGAATTAGTACTTATCACTTTTTAAATTCAACTCTGAAGTTTTCCCAACCCTAGAAATTTATTCACTTTGAAGCGATAAAAAGACCATTATAATTTCACGAGTATCAGATCAGCCGGATCTAAAATAGAATTATTATTCATAAATGTTTATATTCAGCTCGAAGGATCTCCCAAACCTAGAAATTTATTCATTTCAAAGCAATAAGAAATCTATAATAATTTTGCGAGCATCAGTTCAGCCGTTTCTAAAAACGAGTTAGTATTTTTACCTTTTTAAATTCAAGTTAAAAATTCCGCCAAACCCAGAAATTTACTTTTAGGCGATAGAAATTCTGTCATATATTCACTTCTTAAATTAAACTCGAAAGCTCTCCCGAACTTAAAAATCTATTAATTTAAACGAGGTAAAAAGTCTATCATAATTTCACTAGAATCAGTTTAGCCGTTTCTAAAATAGAATTAGTATTCAGAACTTTTTAAATTCAACTCGAAACTTCTCCTTACCTGAAAACGTATAAACTTCAAAGCGACAAAAAATCTGCTATAATTTCACGAGGAGTTTCAGCTCATGGTTGAACTAATACAAGTTGGACCCACGCGCAGCTGCGCCTTGCGGATGTCATTTGTTATTCCACCCGTGATATACCTTGGTCGTTGTGACGTCACCTTGAGATGTCACAGTGTGATTCAAATTGATTTGTAACACCTGTTTTGCTTAAAATAATACTAGTTGCAGTAAATAAATTTTATGGGCCATTTTAATGAGGTCAATTTTTTCATGGTTGAACTAATACAATATTTTCCCTAGTGCAGCTGCGCCTTGCGGATGCCACTTTTTATTCCAACTGTGACGTCACCTTGGCTGATGTGACGTCACCTCGTGACGTCAACTGATTTTTAATACCAGTTTTGTTTAAAAAAAGCCAAGTTGCATGCAGTAAATAAATTTTATTGTGCCATTTTGATGATGTCATTTTGCAATGCTTTCAAAGAAATAGGACAAACAAACAATGTGTTGACATACACTATTTACCAAAAATTCTTGGATGCCCACAGTGACGTCACTCTTGATTAGGAGAGCATATGCTCAGTCTTAAAATGCCTAGCAAATTATGGAGCAGGCAATAAGTCCAGCAGCTATCTCAATCAATCGTCAGTTATGGAAAGATCGGGTTCCAAAGGCCGGATCCCTTGTGAATCAAGTCACGAAAAACAGACTAGGTACCATGTACCAAGACTGAGTTAGGCATAAGCCCGATATGATAAGGTTAAACGTACAAGGTACCTACTTAGTGGTTACTGCTACTAGTACTAGTAGTAGTACAGTTATACACTATACAGTACCTAGCTAGTCACGAATCACGAATTATTCACGATCAACTGGAAAATTGGAAATTGCTTGATCAAGTTGCAATGTTGGTTCTTATTGGTTCATTCAATTCACACCCTTTTTGTTTATAGGCTAGCATGTAAATTAGCTAACAGAACATTTATTTCTGTTGTAGGCTAAATGAATTACATGAGAGTGATGAGACACCAAAAATTCAATAAAGTTTCACTTCAAAATCTCAGTAATATACCATTATTCCTAAATAACCTAAAATAGAAGATATATTATAATTCTAAAAGCTAAGTTTAGTGCATAAAAAATAAGTTTAAATTTTGTAGTACCAACTACCAAGGCCTAAGAACTTAATGCTAATGCAATTTTACAAAATGTTTGTTATTTTTACCTTCTCTGAGTCTGACTGTCTGAGGAGAGGAGTGAGGTGACCTCACTCCTCACCTCAGTCACTGAGGTCTATGACTAGGAGTAGGAGCCTAGGTCCTATGAGGACTTTAAATTTAATTGATATTCACATTGATAACAATAAATATATTTTGGATAATTGGATTTTCAAATAAAATATGTAATAAAACTCTACCTAACAATGGCTAACATTAACCATTATTTTAGATTGATAAATGTACACAGAAATCAAAATAAATTTGTCATTATGCTTGCACCTGTTGGCTGTCAGCCTGTCAGTGACTGTCACTTCTCACTTGGAACTCAGTTGGAAGTTGAATCTGATTGCTAACAGATTGATTGAATTTCTATGTAAGTGTACCAAAAAGTCAAACTTCTATCTCAAGTTGATTTATTTAATATATTATATTCATAAATCTACCATGGTACCATGGAATGTTAAGGAAGCAATACACCAAAATATGTAGGTATTTCAAAGTATTTGAGTCTTGAGATTTCAGAGCGCGTAGTTTTTCAATCAAAGTATTTTCTGTGAATGAATTTACATTAGTTTTAAAAACTAGTATTATGATTATCTTGTAGTTGTACCTAAGTTAGGTACAACTTAGTAACGCTAAGTAACCTAACTATATGAGGCCTGCTAAATTGGTCCTTGGATCATGTATATACATTTTGTTCTGGGCAAACATTTGCCCATTCATTAAAGCATGACAAAATTAATATTTGGACCAAGAATATTATTGCTCAATTGGTTTGGTCAAAATAAATTACATTTGAAAGTCAGCTGACATTGACAATATAACAATTAATTTGTTGAAAAAAATATTTCATATTATATGCTTGTCAGCAGTCAGACAGTCAGACCATATGAATTAAAAAAATTGGGAAGAAGTTATTCATTTCGAACAAAATCCCAATTCCCATCATGCAACATAGCCAATATATTAAAAAAACATAACTCGGTACAAAACTGCATATAACTCGGTACTCATTGCAGCGGGCAGTGAGTGACACTGTGACAGCGCGCATTTTCTCATTGACGAAAATGTGAAGTCACGGACAGATGGACAGCCATGACTAGCACAATAGCGCTTTTTGTCCATAAATGAGAAAATGTGCTAAAAATGCATTAGCAGCATGTATAGAGATGCTGGCTAGTCAGCTAGTCATTGCTGGCAAACTAAAATTTAGGCAAGAAATATTTAATAATTATAATTATATATTTTTCAGATATAAATTTGTACAGTGCTTATGTTAGATAGTTTATCAAGTAATTTTTTGGTTAATGTATCATTAATTATTAAAAAGAAATGGAACTTTCATCAACTAACAGCAGCAACTCTGATGATATTCTTACCCAAGAACATGATGAGGCCATTACCAAGTTTATTGATAAATTACAAGAAGCTTCAAGGAGTCAAGTAGACCTCTTGCCTGATGGAGCAGCAAGAGACTTCATTGTATCCTTTGTGCCTGAATGTATCTGAAGCAAATGAACAATTATTTATCAAGCCTTCTTATTTCCTTCAAGTTCCTTTATTATTTATTGTTATTGATTCATGCGGAATACAATCCTTAATAGAAAATTTCAGCAACTCATTGAAACCTACTGGGATTCAAGCACTGCCGATGCTAAAAAAAGAGATAAAACTGTCCGTGCTGTCCTCTTCATGATGGATGTGGTTCTGCCCAAGCTCTCATGTGCCACAACTGAGTTTGATTTCTTAGAAGCTGTTCTACCCCTACTCCAGTCCACTCTAAGTGCCAACATGGCTGAACTGGAGTTGCTTGTGCAAACAGAAGAAGTTTTAGATGAAGCTTTTTATTCTCTTTTGTTGGTAATACTTCCTAATTAATTTTTACTGTTGATAATTATATTTGTTTAATTTGTATCAATTCCACCTGATGTAAAGTGATAATGGTACATACTAAATTTAAAACATTGAGTTCCAATGAATTTTATATACTGTGCACATATATTAACATAGTGATCTTGGTGCTGAAGTGTAGGCATGAATTTTTTATTGCACTGTTCAATAAAGAATATTAAAATATATACCTTAAAGCATTATGCATGTTATATGTGTGTGAATGTAACATTGCGGCATTTTCTAATTTCGAATGGAAATTTAAATACAAATTTTGTGTATTATATGTTCATTTTTAATTGAAATCTGTTGAGTACAGAAACTGGTTTGTAATGCACAAAAATATGTTCAAGGGCTGTCTTGCAGTGGTACAAAACTGTCAACGATTGTTGACATTCACTGAAGGATTGAGCAATGCAACTCCCCATCTTTGTCTTCCTTCATTTGCCCCAACTTTGTTGCTGCAACTTGTCCATGTTCCACTGGAGCATTGCCAGACCAAGTGAGGAGCATAACCCATTGTTGGATACCTATATTAACCTTTCATATCAGTCAAATTATCTCTATTTTGAAAATCGTGTACAATCTTTGCACAAGAAAAACCATGGTGTGTGGGATGATGATGCCAGCTATTGTATAAGTTTACAAAAATCTTTTGATTAATGTTCCACATTGAACTATTGCAAGTACCTATCTATTGGAATGTAAAAATTATTTAATTCTTCAGCACCAAAACTGCTTTGCCTTGTATTTTTTCTATACTCATAAACTCAGGCTATTATGTATTATTAAAAGCATTCTTGACAACTGAAAACTTTCTAACTGAATCATTAAAAGGTTTCTTCTATCTAATCAACTGTAGGTAAAAGGTTGAAAAAAATCAACTATTTCATCAAAAAATAAATCAACTAACTATTCAGCTTTAGCAATCAACTATTTTTTTCTGTGTAATCAACTATAGAATTTTAAAAAATCTACTATTAGAAAAATTATAACTTTCAACTTTATAAATCAGCTATTTTGTCTGTCTAAAAACTCTAATAAGTAAACCTTTTCTGTAACTTTACCACTAGTGAGAGGCCACTTGTTACTAGGTCAAAATGCCTGAAGGAAGTTTGTTCATTTATGTAATGCTTCCATGTGCAGTGGTGCATGGTATGAGGACAGAGATATGCTGGTCAAAGAGGCATACAATGAGCTGCTGGCAGCTTCTCTTGAAGCTGCATCAGTTCTGCTCAACAGTTTGAGCAGCATTTGTAATCTTGCTGCTTGCAACATTACTGCATCAAGTAAGTGTGTAAAGTTGAATCACAGAAAAATCACTATGTGTTAAAGTTTTGCAGTATTATGAAAGTTGGATAGCTTTATTTTATTTTTGAACTATCAATTTTACCAATTATTTTGACCATAGTGATTGGATATCATGATATTCATAAACTACTACTTTTTGTGCTTACATTCCATGAATGGTTTTATGACACAATTATAAATGAATAAACTATGGTATTGGTAATACTTTCTACTACTAGCATCAAAAATTTAAATTTTCTCTTGTGTCTATGTTCAAATACTTGTTAAAAGATTAGTTCCAATTTTCAAACCATTAAAATGATAATTTTCAATTTTGAAAGTTTCCTGTCTTTAACCTTTTAATTTTGCATCATTGTTTAATTAGGCTCCTTGTCTTGTTTTGAGGTTCCATTCCAATTTCCATGTCTGAACAACATAACATGTACTCTTAACTTTTACTACCTACTGGCAGTGCTGATGGAAGTATCATCTATGTGCCGCTTGCTGTCATCTCTGTCACACATGAAGGGTGTTGTAAATGGCTGGAAAAATATTGCTTCAACTTGCTCATCACTCAAGAGGAGCGAGGATGCTCTGGCATTCCTCAATGATGGGCTCGATGTAAAGTTTGTTGTTGAGAAACTCAGCATGGAACTCCAGGAGGGCCTGGAGCTGCTTTATTCCCTGCTACCCCATCATCACTTGCACTTACAGGCAGAAGAGAGAGCATCACAGCAGACTGTGGTGCGGCGCGTGGTGCGAATGTGCACCATGTGTGCTAAGGTGACATCATCAGTGGCTGACACATTTCTTGAACATTGTGGTGTTGCTGTGGTGTCCTCGCTGCTCCATTTCTGCCTCATTCTTGCACGGTGAAATTAATTGCCTGTGACCTAATTTTCTGCAATGCAAAAATGTATTTTTTTTTTCAAAAAGGAACCTTTTATGATGAATCAAGAAGGAAGTTAACTTTTTTCTTTTTAGTTCAGCTGAATTTTGCAAGCAAATAAAGTTTCTGTATTGGGAGCATATTTTTTTTTCATTCATTTATGTGAAATTGATAGCTGATAGCTGAGTAAAATATACTTCAGTTATACTAAATAAATATCATTAAACTCAGTGTGTACTGTTGCAGGTGCAGCGTGTGTGTTACGCTGCTGGAGGCTCCAGCCCCACAACAGGAAGGCCAGGCCGTGTTGGGCGAGGGTCTCTCAGAGCCGATGGTGCTGGCACTGCAGCTGCTGCTGACTACCCTCACTCCACATACCTCGTTTGGCGGTGTGCGTTCCTTCATCAAGCAGTTGCAATCCAGAGTGTAATTCTTATATTTGCTTATAACTATTAACTTCCATGAATATTATTGGCGGTGTGCGTTCCTTCATCAATCCGTTGCACTCCAGAGTATAATCCTTCTATTTGTTTATAACTATTCACTTCCATGAATTATTAGAGCAATTTATTCCTCGTCATGATGATTGTTGTCTTTAGCATAAGAGTCGTTTACTATGTGTTCATTTTCATTGTTATTTTGTTCATGTGTGCGTTTTAAATATATTTTATTACTTGTGGTGTGGATAAATAGTGTGCTCCAGTACTTCATGGAGCATAACTAGTGTTGTTAAGTGCTTCCCATAAGGATAACTGGGCCAAAAGAATAACGTTCCAACCAATGTAGTACGGTTCATTGTGCCACACAGGCATTCCATTTATATTGAAGTCAGGAATAATAGAATAATTAAAATATTATTTCAAACTTTTGAACAAATTATACTGTTGTCAATAATTTGCCATGAAATTATGTTCGTGAACTTAAAATAAGATTTGCGCCTGCCCCGCGGTGTGAAAGATTCAATTGTGGTGTTCAAGTTCTATTAGATGATATTACCTTGTGTAAAGTACTTGTGTATTATTTCCAGTTATATATTATTAGACACCATTACTTCGTATGAAGGACCTATTTTGTTATTTCTAGGTTTTATTAGACACCATTACTTCGTATGAAGGACCTATTTTGTTATTTCTAGGTTTTATTAGACGCCATTGCCTCGTGGATAACGACTGCTAAAGATCTAGAAGCTCGCTACATGAGCCCTGAACGCACGGCTGTTGATGACGAAGGAGACGCGACTGCAATGAAGTTCACCTGGGGTGCCTGCTGCTCTGCTCCCCTGCTGCTGCTTTGTTACGTCGCTCTGGGGCTCCCTGATGCCGTTACTCAACAACACAAAGCCTCATCTTTGTCGCAATTACCGTGTGTCCTGCTAGCGTCTTTCTTGTGCTACGTGCCTTATTGTGAGTTTGAGCGATGAAGGTTGCAAACCAAATGACAATTCTTTACAGATTCAACGTTGTATTTTTAATTACAATTGTTTGTTCGCGATTATCTCGTTCTTTCAAGTTCGGATCAATCTGTGTGTCTATTTTGCCCTCGATTAGTACTGATACTTATCTCCAGTTAGCGAATAGAACTGGCCTTTTTGATAAAATAAATAGTTCAATAATTCCTCGTATAATTTCCAGTCTCTGCCAGTAGTTTATCAGCAATAATTTCTTGTGATGGTAACCAGGCGTTTTCAATGAATTGCTGCAATTGCAATTGTGGTGATGATGACCAGGACCAAACTATCGCTCTCAATCCCTGTTAGTAAGCGAATGCTGGCGCCATGTTCAACCCTCTACCCCAATTTGAAACCTAACGTTGACATGCAGCGCCGTATTCAACTCTCAACCCCCGTTAGTATTCTAACGCCGTGTTGCTCGCTCGCAGGCAGCGGTGTGCTCCACTCGTCGCTGGCGGTGCGTCTGGAGCGTCGTGACGGCGCTGCGGCGGACGTGTTGCCTCTGTACGAGACGACGCTCGTCGCGGCCAGCGTCGTCGTCACCGCAGTCACTGATGCGGCCTGGCCAACGGCGCAGCGAATGCTTTTCTCTGCTTTACTTAAGCAGAAAAAAGCCTCCTCTTTGTCGCAATTACCGTGTGTCCTGCTAGCGTCTTTCTTGTGCTACGTGCCTTACTGTGAGTTTGAGCGATGAAGGTTGCAAGCCAAATGAAAATTCTCTACAGATTCAACGTTTTATTTTTAATTACATTAGTTTGTGATTTGTTAGTTCTGATCAATGTGGGTCTCCATTGCCCTCGGTTAGTATTGATACTTATCACCAGTCCGCGAATTGAAGTGGCGTTTTATATATAATACAAATAGCTCAATAATGCCCCCATATAATCTCCTCTGACAGTAGTTTATAAGCAATAATTTCTTGTGATGGTAACCAGCCGTTTTCAATGAATTGCAATTGTGGTGATGATGACCAGGACCAAACTATCGCTCTTAATCCCTGTTTGTAAGCTAACGTTGACAGGCAGCGCCTTGTTCAACTCTCAACCCCTGTATGTAATCTAACGTCATTTATGGGCACCTGCAGGCAACGGCATGTTCAACTCTCAACCCCCGTTAGTATTCTAATGCTGTGTTGGTCGCTTGCAGGCAGCGGTGTGCTCCACTCATCACTGGCGGTGCGTCTGGAGCGTCGCGACGGCGCTGCGGCGGACGTGTTGCCTCTGTACGAGGCGACGCTCGTCGCGGCCAGCGTCGTCGTCACCGCAGTCACTGATGCGGCCTGGCCAACGGCGCAGCGAATGCTTTTCTCTGCTTTACTTAAGCAGGTAATCTCATAAAAAAGGAAAAAATATGAGCAATTTATTGTAATAATGCGCAATAGGCAGCGATTTTTAAACGCATTCGGTCTCTTGAGGTCCTGTTTTGATTTTTGGCATGAAATTGTGACTTGAATGTTACAAACCAGCATGGACGGAGGAATCTCGTGCTCATCATAAGATCCAATATCAAATCATATGAAACATTCATCGATTTTCATATCAAATGTATGTATCTGTAGCTAATATCGCATAATTTCCAACTTGTTGGCCAAGAATTGTTTATTTTCTAAAATGACAGATTCGCCGTGTTTGCATTATTGTATGTAGATTTTATGTGGCGCATTGATGACTTATCTTTCCATACATCGCAAATGCTATATGTTACACGCTTAAATTACCCATTTCATTGCAGTCTATGGGCGCGGATTGGCCAGAAGTTGACCCTGAACTCCGCGTTCCATATTCCAAACTTGCTGAGCTAACTGGCAGGGGCTCCGTGAATTGCTGGTGGAGTAGCGCTCTCGCAGCAGATCTCATCACTTTTGTCGCCAGGTTTGTGCAATTTTTGACACGAGTTTATCAAACACGAATTATTACAACAAATTATTATTTATTCTCATGATTTTAGATACGGTAGCACGTTTATTGGAACAGTGTAGTTGATCTATTTGAAAATGTTGACTAGTTTCACGAGGATTTTAATGTTGTGAATCTGAATTAAAATCCTGATGAATGTTCACATATGAGACAGTCTCGCGGGTGCCTCGACTGTATAGAAGGAGCTTCTCTCAAGTAATGCTCCTTTATTTAAATAGAAAATTTCTACCGCTCAATCTTCATTATTGCAATTAATATCTTAAAACAAATATCTATGGTATAGAATATTTTGTATGATCATGTTGAATGGGCTTAATAGAATTCTTTGGCAATTAATGAACATGAGACTTTGCTGTGGCTGCATTGTTTGGCAATGAGTGAACAGGAGACTCAACTATTACTTCATTTTTTTCAGTGACTCAGCACTTAGCAGGATGCTTTGCTGCATCCGATTGTTATATAATTATTTTTTTACATGTACTGCTATTTGCGCTAAGCATCTGTTGCTCATAAGCAATGCATTAAGGCAAAGATGAGCTATACAACTACAGTCGTCTGTTGCCTGGCACTGGGCTGCTGAGTCTTCTAACATAGACCTTAAATTCCCCTAAGTTGTATGTATGTCACATGAAAAATTATGGTTGACGCGGCATTAAGATTTTTTATGTCCCCACTCCTCTTTAAATTTTATCCAGAGGGTCCTGATCTCAGATGTCACCTGTGTTGCAGGGTTGGCAGTGGCGAGCTGTGCTCTGACTTGTATGTCTTTATGTGCCGCGCTGCCGCCCACGCCCACGCTGACCTCCAGCCATCACTCGCTCTACTGCTGCTGCGTCTGCAGAAATGCTTGCCTCAATCTGCACCTGGTGAGCGCGTGCTTCTCATTAGTTGTCTCTTTGATTTAAATCCTTTACTACAAAAAGTAAATGATGCCGGCTGGCCCAAATCTTGCTAGTTATCTTTTAATTTAAAAGAAAAAATTTAACCCTTAAATGAGCGCATTTACAGTATGTAGAGACCACGCCTTTTCGCTCACTGGCGTTTATGTTTGCCGCGGTATAAGTCACCGATGTAACATTAACTTTTCGTCCTCGTTTGATTTGATATTTATTGTACTCGATGCAAGGATTAGCTGTTGTAATTGCCCATCCTGGTAGTGGTGACTAGGGAAGGGGGGTGATAGGTCAGTTTTTCTGTGCACTTGGTGCCACTGGTAGTTCTACGACCATCACTGGCTCGCTGACCCGCCAGAACCATTTTATTGTATTACACAACACCCTGGACAAGCCAGGTACTCATTTATCAACCAGAGTTGGATGAATGGCTGAGTTGACCATGAGCTGAGCTTCCCGGAAGAAGTCCTCAGTGGGGCTCGAACCCTGGAGCTGGGTGCGAGAGACAGTCTCTCACCACTGCACCACCAGAGCTCTGGATTAGCTGTAGACGAATAGCCTAATTACAATAACCTTTTAGGCTAAAATCTATTTTGTATCATTAATGATACACGGTGCATTTTGAGGTATAATTATTATCAACGCCAATGGCGCCGGATACTGCAAAGTTCTACTTTTACAGCATACCATAATTGTCAATAACTGGTTCAAGCTGGCAGATCTGCCTGATAATTTTGCCATGTGCAAATATTTTTGTGGCATTTTTCCGAGCAAAATTAAATGCTGTACCACTACATTACCAAACTTAGGATGCCGGACGGTGCAAAGTTTAAACCTGTTTCAACTGTTAAAGATGACAGATGTGTGTTAGTAGATACTTCAGTAGCCACAACCAACATACACCCGTTAAGAAAATAAGTGTTTAAATTCACATTATCCGTGACACTGGAATTTTTCAAGTTTTTATGTCAGCTGCGTGGCCGACTCTTTCCGAAAATTTCACAGTACAGAATTGAACTTTTCTGATATCCTCAACAGTCTCATTACAATTTGTCTTTTCCTTTTTTATCATAAAAGTCAATTTTAATTTAGATTTTATTCGATTTAAATTCCAGAACCAAATTTAAATTCCAGAACCAAATTGGAATACCTGGCAAAATGCCGACGATCTCGTAGAATGTGTTAAGGTTTCATCTCACCATATCAGCTCTTGACGTGTGGTTCAGTGATAACTCGTCAACTTCATAAATAATTAAGTTAAAGTTGAATGTCATTGCAGGAGATACACTCAACCTTTCACTGCTTTTAGTTTACGGTGACTAATCAATTGATAACTTTTTCAATTACTCCTCTTATTGGTACTCCTTAAAGAGTAAATATAAGCTCAAGTAAAGTTTAATTAAGGAGTAACAATAAGCTTGTTAGCTTGATTGTAAACTTCATCAATTAATACTTTCTTTTTTTGCTTCTCAGTGACAGCTGAATATTCGTCATTGCAGAAGGAAGTTTTGCAGTAAAATTGTATACTATTGACAGTTACGGCTAGCTGGACTAGCCTTCCTGCAGTGCTGCAATGTCACCTCAGTGGCACGCTTCTCTTCAGTGCCACCAAGGACCGCCACGGCCCCGACGAGCTGCGTATGAGCACCGCGTGCCTAAAGGACGTCTGTGACGCCGCCTCGGATGCCCTGGCGCGTGCAGTCACCTGTGGTACTGAAGCGGCGGTCAGCGCGACGCGCTTGCGACAGCTGGTGAGAGGTCGCATGGGGCGGCGATGAGTGTGCGAGTGAAATAAACATCTTGCTACTTATACTCAATTCATTCTTCAAAATGAGACTTATGCCGCTGGTGCTAGTGCATGCGTCATCAGAACCGACGCACTAATTTTCCTTTCTAACCAAGCCCCTGTTTTCAATAATCCATGCAGCTCTCAGCGGGCCAATATTTTCAATTCAAATCTGAATTTAACCCGACGTTTGTGAATTTATATTTATAATTTCGATTTAAAATAGCATTTATCATTGAATTGAATTCTAAGATATTGAAGCCACAGGAATTTCGCTTTGATTTCATTTCTTTTGATGAAGAACTTTGAAAAAACAATTTTTTATAAGTTTATGATCCGTGTTTTGCACAGGAAGATCATCTGCAGTGTCTGTTTGCCTTGTTGAGGTGGCGAACTCCTGGTGCCTCTGATGTCTGCCTGGGTTCTCTGGTGGCTTCATTAGCGCAATTTTGGGACAGGTGAAAGGCCTTTATGCGTATAACCTACTGAAACGACGATACTGTATTGAACTATCATATTTATATAATTGAAAAGGATTTCCTCGTTATTCATGCACCAGAGCAGAGACATTGGCCATAATCTTCGCACCCGGAAACTTATGGTAACGACGGTCTAACGCGTCCTGAGTTCTAAGTCACTATTTAACACTCAACAGGAGAGCGTTGTCACAACTGTACAAATAACAACGTATGATTATTTGGCAATTAAATGAGGTTAATAATAGTATGGAAAGGATGAGTACACTGATTGGTACATCTTCATGGAAATAGAACGGAAGTGAATTTAATTGTAGCAAGATCAAGTTTTAGAGGGTCGGGAATCCAGTAAACGAGCGCGAATTTGATCCTATCTTATATCAATACCTAATGCTGACATTCACGACTTAGTTGAACTTTTCCCTCAAAGTTTTTAAGGCATCAATGCCACAATCACTGAGTGACGAAGCATTTAAAAAGTATTGAGCACTGTGCATTAATAAACGCACCTCCATAACTGCTGAACCGGAATGTATTGCTCCGCAAATATCAGTGAGGCGTAGTTCAAGTTCCTATCAATGCTCGACTTATCCTGTTCAGCCCGGAAGAGACGAAGTCGGCATAGGCATCAGTGAAGAAGGATAGTTTAACATTGATGTTAACTATTTATTTCAGATTTATGTGAAAGTTTGCCTAATTTCTCTAGTCTTAATGACAGCTGTTATCCTTTTAGCTCATTTTCTCATTTATGAAAAAATGCACTATTGTACTCGCCATGTCCGTCCGTCTGTCCGTCCGTCCGTGACTTCACGTTTTCGTCGACGATAAAATGCGCTCTCTGTCACTCACTGCAGTGAGTACTGAGTTATATTTTTATATTTATAATTTGCCACAAATGCGCTCTCCGTCACTCACTGCAGTGAGTACTGAGTTATATTTTTGTCTATCCGTAGGATCTCGGTTAAGTGTCTGGGATGCAGCGGAGGCATATGGCTCGTGATGCGTCTGGCGATGGTCACTTCTCGCGTCACTGATCTTATGGACGACCTTCAAGTCGCGCAAGTATACCTATTTTTTTACTGACCGATTTAACCGCGTGTATAGAAACACATTAATCATTGTTGGTGCTATTCGTCTCTTAAAGTCAGGTAACGAGAGTTACAATCACTAGAGAGAAGTTGATCAAGTAGTCGTATTGCAGGCAATAGCGAAAAATGTTTTAATTCTCGTTTTTCTTTGCTTCCACATTATTGAAATTATTTAAAGCTATACCTATCTGAACTCTCCATACTTCTATACATTTTCAACGATGTCTTTATTTTCATTGAATGACGATTCATGTGGTATATTTTTAAAAATTCTTAAATAATTGTTGAAAGAAATTACATGGATTGATAAGTTTTCCTAATTTGAGACACTGTTGGTACTTATCTTTCTCCATTTAAATATCTTACAGAATTTCAGACTTGAACTCGTATTCCTATTTGTCCTTTATGAAATAAATTCATATGTTCAGATTTCTCACTGAGCGATTCATTTGTTGATTACGCAGTTGTTGCGTGTGTGCCTTGATGCCACAAGAAAGCTCTCCTGTATGAGCGTCTCTGAGAAGACTTTAGTGGGGGAGGCTGTCATCGAAGTGTGGAAAAGCTTGTCTGTGCGAACTTTCAAGCAGCCTCTTGGCTACATCGCTGATAACCTCGCAGGTGAATATTTCTGCTACAAATATTGTTGTCAATTGTTACTTTAATAATAATCAGGGATCAAAATTCTTAAAGTGATTTTCTGCGTTGCGTAAGCTCTTGTAATATGTTTACTGCAACCAAGATACCTTGGCGCATGGAGTTTACACTCATTCTATTCCTGTACATTTATTTTTTTCGAGCTTCACTCAAGTTTAGCACTCTCTGTAATAAATTTTAAGTATAAGCCTGGTTTTGATTAATTAGGTGCTCATATCCTGAGCAGAATTGTGTTGTTTGCTTGTCTCGGAAAATCAACATGCCTGGCTGTGTCAGCGAGCGATGGAGGCCTTCGTGTTCTTCGCCCACCGCACGCCACACAAGGAGGTGACCAGCTGTGCTTGTGTTTCTTCTTTACGTGTTTGTATTTAGGAGCAGACTCACGCGTGTCCAGGGGGCACCAAACTTCTTGTTTCGGTCGCATTTCTTTGAACCGATACCGTATTGTTAGGAATATCACGTGTGGTTTATCAGACCAATGGTTTTTTATGGATGAGCAAACTTATACCACGTGTCAAGTAAGGGAGTGAGCTTCTTATTAGGTCGCATCTCAGAGAACCGAAACGGTAGTGTGCAGAATATCACGTGCAGTTTATCAGACCAATGGGTTATTGCTGTAAAAATTACAGCATCCCGATGTGTTGCGATATATACCTCAACCAATTGTATTAGTCCTCTACCTGAAATTAAATTTCCAACTCCCTAAAATTACTAATGCAGTATCGTGAAAGAATGCGATCCTTTCAATTCATTGTTGATGTTAATGTTATTATTTTGCTTTTCAGATCGTTGCTGCCATCTTACAGCGTTGCTCGCCGGCGGTTAAGCAAAGATTACAGAAGTTTTTGATGCGGGAACCGCATGCTGTGCCTTTAAAAACGCCATCTATGTCCGCACTATCTCACTCCGGTGGTGCAATATGCGGCTCTCAGTGCATGCCTTTTTTCCTGTTCCGTCAGCAATGTGTATCAAATTCGAGGAAAATTTCTCACGTAGAAAATATTGTGAGTGAGTCAAGTGAAGTAACGAATATGCTTGCCTCCAATGTTCAATATTCTGCCGACCAAAACCTGACTGAGGCACAGGAATATTTTAGCAATGATGCTACAGAAAATGACTCGAGTTACCAAGCAGCCGATAAGAGACGTCTCTCTTCTGAGGAACTCGACATTCTTGCCAGTATTTCAAAAAATATTTCTGTGTGCCAGAACTTGATTGAAACGTTCAAATTGGGTGAGCATTCGTATTTAACTGAAATGCATTTTGAAGATGCATTAAAACACAGTGAACAGATGACGCTATTGCTCACAGCGGCAAGCGCTAAACCTGTAAAACGTAGAAGAAATAGCGTCTTTGAGAGCTGACGTCTGACCGATATTCTGGTGCCAGTATTAGATTACGATTCATTTGTTTTCCTACCGTCGCTTATATACCTGCTGAAAAGTTTTATTTACGATACTATTAAGTAAACATTGACGTTCATGGTTTTGTTTGATTTACTTATGCACGTGCTTATTCAAAGCAGCTGCTTTGTGCCTGTGATAAACAGGATCCGTTGAAAATGATGAAATAATGTATTCAAGATTTTATTGGAAAATACTTCGAAGATTCTGTTCGAATAGTTGACATTTTCTTGAACTCCCAAGGTAATGAACGTAGCTCGATGAAACTTGGTAGACGTATTCATTAGGACCAAACGGTGATGTTTAGCTCGTAATTTTTTTTTTTATTTCACCTTAATTCGTGAGTTATATGACGATACGAGCCGAAATTTGCAGTGAGCATGACATTTCTTCTAAACCACTTTACATTTGAACGAAACTCTGAACATAGAAACCTAACCTCATAACGGTGATGTTTACCCGTGACAATTTTTTAGATTTTGCCTTCATTTGCGAGATTTTTTCCACTTTTACCTCATACGTGATTTAAACGGCAATACGTGCTTAAATTCGCAGTGAGCATAGAATTTCTCATAAAATACTGAGCAGATTTGAACGAAACTTCGTACATGAATTCCTAACTTCCCAACGTTGATGTTTAGTTCATGAAATTTTTTTTTATTTTGTCTTCATTTGCGAGTTATACGGCCTCACGTATACGGCTCATGGTAAATTCAAGTTTAAAAATAATCGGCCTGAGACATGCTGGTCGTTTCTACGTTTTGGACATATTGATTGTGGCCTAACGGTGATGTCAAGCTCGTGACAAATTTTTTAATATTGCCTTCAATCGTGAGTTATATGATGAAACGTGCCGAAATTTGCAGTGTAGCGGCCATTTATAATAATAATCGCGGTTTCAGCGTTTATTAGGCCGTAGGCCTGTCGCCGATTCCTAACAAAGCAGAATATTCACAGCTTGTTGCGGTCTCGAACGCGCAACTCACTGACATGAATTCCTAACTTCCCAACGTTGATGTTTAGTTCATGACATTTTTTTTTATTTTGTCTTCGTTTGCGAGTTATACGGCTTTACGTATACGCCTCATGGTCAATTCAAGTTTAAAAATAATCGGCCTGAGACATGCTGGTCGTTTCTACGTTTTGGACAAATTTACGGCCGGACTCCCGGCCGTCAGTGTACCTGGAATATCTTCCAAAGTACTGAACGTATCTCGATGAAACTTGGTACACATATTGATTGTGGCCTAACGGTGATGTCAAGCTCGTGACAATTTTTTTAATATTGCCTTCACTCGTGAGTTATATGATGAAACGTGCCGAAATTTGCAGTGTAGCGGCCATTTATAATAATAATAATCGCGGTTTCAGCGTTTATTAGGCCGTAGGCCTGTCGCCGATTCTTAACATAGCATAATATTCACAGCTTGTTGCGGTCTCGAACGCGCTACTCACTGATTCAATTTTGCTTTGCTTTAACCGCCCGGCCTCCTTGCCGATATTGACCAGAAACTGGCGCACAGAGCGGGGATCGAACCCGTATCTCTCTGCGCTAGTCTCGGTACTCCAGAACTGTAACCACTGGGCCACCCTGCCAGGTACTACTTCTTCCAGAGTACTGAACAGATCTGAAAGAAATTTTGAATATGAATTTCTGAATACTAAACGGTGATGTTTAGCTCGTGATAATTTTTTACGTTTTGCCATCGTTGGCGACTATTTTTCTCTTTTCCCTCATTCGTGATTTAAACAGCAAAATACTGCTTAAATTCGCAGTGTATCAGAGATTTCTTCTAAAATACCGAACAGATTCGAACGAAACTTTGCATATAGAAACCTAGCCTCACAACGGTGATGTTTAGCTCTTGACATTTTTTTCGATTTTGCCTTCGTTTGCGAGTTATACGGAGAAACGACCGGCATTTCTCAGGTCGATTTTTGAACTTGCATTAACCAAGAGCCACCATATACGTAATGCCGTATAACTCGCAAACGAAGGCAAAATAAAAAAAATAGTCTCGAGCTAAACATCACCGTTGCCCGTTGGGAGGTGAGGTTTCTATATGCAGAGTTTCGTTCGAATCTGTACAGTATTTTATAAGAAATCTCTGGTACACTGCGAATTTAAGCATCATTTTGCTGTTTGAAATTTAAATCACGAATGAGGGAAAAAAGAAAAATACTCGCCAACGAAGGCAATACGTAAAAAAATTTCACGAGCTAAACATCACCGTTTAGTATTCAGAAATTCATATTCTAGGTTTAATTCAGATCTGTTCAGTACTCTGGAAGAAATGGCCGGTACACTGAAAATTTCGGCACGTTTCGTCGTATAACTCACGAATGAAGGCGATATTAAAAAAATTGTCATGAGCTTGACATCACCGTTAGGCCATAATGAATATGTGTACCAAGTTTCATCGAGATACGTTCAGTACTTTGGAAGATTTTCCAGGTACACTGACGGCCGCGAGTCCGGCCGTAAATTTGTCCGAGACGTTGTCGTGTCTCCGTATAACTTGCAAACGAAGACAAAATCGAAAAAAATTGTCACGAGCTAACATCATTGTTGGAAGGTTAGTTATTCACATACGAAGTTTCGTTCAAATCTGTTCAGTATTTTAAGTGAAATTCTATGCTCACTGCGAATTTAAGTACGTTTTGCAGTTTAAATCACGAATGAGAGAAAAATGAAAAAACGCGCAAACAAATGCAAAATCTAGAAATTGCCACGATCTAAACATCACCGTTGGGAGGTTAGGTTCGAATTCAAAGGTTCTATAGGTTCTATATTCAAAGTTTCGTTCAAATCTGTACAGTAGTTTTGAAGCATGGTTTTGAAGAAATGTCATGCTCACTGCAAATTCCGGCACGTATCGCCATATAACTCTCAAATGAAGGTGAAATTTCAAAAATTTTCACGAGCTAAAACATCACCGTTAGGTTCTAATGAATACGTGTACCAAGTTTCATCGAGATACGTTCATTACTTTGGGAGAAATTTCGTTGGTTAGTAATTTTTTTTATTTTGCCTTCGTTTGCGAGTTATACGGCTTTACGTATTCGGCTCTTAGTCAATGCAAGTCAAAAATCGGCCTGAGAAATGCCGGTCGTTTCTCTGTATATCCGTATAACTCGCAAACGAAGGCAAAATCGAAAAAAATTGTCACGAGCTAAACATCACCGTTGGGAGGTTAGGTTTCTTTATGCTAAGTTTCGTTCGTGACTGTTCAGTATTTTAGAAGAAATTTCTGGTACACTGCGAATTTAAGCAGTATTTTGCTGTTTAAATCACGAATGAGGGAAAATTTCATTAAGATCTGTTCAGTACTCTAGAATAAATGGCCGGTACACTGCAAATTTCGACACATTTCGTCATATAACTCACGAATGAAGTCGATGTTGAAAAATTGTCACGAGCTTGACATCCCCGTAAGGCCATAATGAATATGTGTACCAAGTTTCATCGATCTACGTTCAGTTCTTTGAGAGATATTCCAGGTACACTGAATTTGGACGCCGGCCGCAAGCAAGTCCGGCCGTAGTTTTGTCCGAAACGCGGTTGGTTGACTGGACTGATAAGTTTATAAGACGTACTTGAATTAATTTGGTAAGTGTTATCGACCGACGCACATTGATGAAGCAGATTTGCTACGGCATTGCAATGATTAGATTACATTCATTGTCATTCTCGTCCATAATGCGTTCATGTTTGTCATGCTGCGTTGTGCGGCTCAGTGCTTATTTTGCCGATTTCGGATTCAAGCGCGTAGGCGATTTCGGTTTGAGCTGCGGTTGACTATGCCACTAACTCACGTGCGTATCTAAACAATGGACGGAGAAAGTCAGTTGCGTTCATTGCGAAAGCACGTGTACGATTTGCGCTCTCTAACATTCAAAATCTCTTTTGGTATTTTGCATTCGAAGGTTCAATTTCTAAAGTAATATCTCACTATTTGTAAATTAAATAGTTTTACCAACACGAGCTTATTTTGCCGATTTCGGATTCAAGCGCGTAGGCGATTTCGGTTTGAGCTGCGGTTGACTATGGTCCATGGAGTATGGACGTGCGTATCTAAATTCTAAACAATGGACTACCTTTTTCGTTTTTGCAAATTGCTAGAACTACATAGTAAGCGTTTTGCTATAAATTTCTGTCATTATGATTCCATCTGTTAAAGTTTCCTTTTCTCAAATATATTGAATCCCCCCTTTTTAAATTTTTTGTGCTTCTTTAATTTTTTGTGGTCCCTAGGCGGCCTAGGCCTACCGGTAGACGGTAGTGCGCCTCAGCGCCTGGTTGCGAACTTGCGGCTTTTCGCCAGGGTGCAAGCAGCTAGCCTGAGCTAGGTTAGCCTAGCCTCTGCCTAGGTACCGACTACCGTCGGTACCTAGGGTGCAAATTGGAGACTAGGGTGCAAATTGGTCAACTCCACAAGTCTAAGAGTAAGACTAAAGTCGCCATGCTACAAGCACAAGGAAAGTAAAATGGTAAATATTTATTAAAATGGACCCAACACAAAAAATTTTATTAGGCTACCATAGGAAGACACTANCATGAAGTCTCTCACGGTACAAGAATGGACACGCCAATGGGCAGCTGACGTGCTAGAAACAGGCAAGGGGACCTTTCGAAGAAGTTTGGGACCTGAAATAGCCTTTGTTGATTACGGAGTGCTGCCACGCTCAGTTGAGTGTGCTGTGTCACGCCTGCGCCTGGGACATGCTGGTGTCTACTCTCATTTGGCAAGATTCAACTTGGCCAATTCAAGTAACTGTTCAGTATGTAATGTGGAGGACACAATTGAGCATTTCATTCTGCACTGCACACAATTTTCCAACCAACGAAGGGAATTCCGCTCAAGACTGGAAGGCCTCTCACTACAATGGGATCTTATCTCAGCTCTCGGCGGTGGGGACGCCCCAACAAGGAGACGCACTGCTGCCATCCATCATCTGGGTCAATATTTGCTAAGCTGCAATATGGTGACCAGGCTATAAAGTTCTTCAAAGCCTAATTAATCCATCTCTTTCTCTCTTTACAATTTACTGCCACACTGGCTGGTGGAAGTGCTAAAATTGAATAAAAACTAAGTAGAACCAAAAAGTGAAGTGGAGTGACCAAAATCCCAGTTGTGCTCAGGCTGGGAGGTGTGCTACCAGCATACCCGAAGCCTTCAAATCAAATTAAAAAAAAAAAATAAACAATGGACTACCTTTTCCGTTTTTTGCAAATTGCTAGAACTACATAGTAAGCGTTTTGCTATAAATTTCTGTCATTAGGATTCCATCTGTTAAAGTTTCCTTTTCTCAAATATATTGAATCCCCCATTTTCAAATTTTTTGTGGTCCCTAGGCGGCGGGCTGGCGGCCTAGGCCTACTGGTAGACGGTAGTGCGCCTCAGCGCCTGGTTGCGAACTTGCGGCGTTTCGCCAGGGTGCAAGCAGCTAGGTTAGCCTAGCCTCCTAGGTACCGACTAGCATAGTGACAAACCAGAGATTTTTTAGAATCAGTTCATTTTTAATTTCCTCATTTACTCAAGATTTAAACC
>NW_025931029.1:0-785 GCF_000764305.2 Hyalella azteca
ATGAAGGTATACGGGCACATGAAGGTATACGGGACACATGAAGGTATACGGGCATATGAAGGTATACGGGCACATGAAGGTATACGGGGCACATGAATGTATGCGTGGCAAATGAAAGTATGCGTGGCATGTAAAGCTCCTTAAGCATGGACAGGAAACTTAGAGTTGATTTTCGTCGGTTCTGATTTTCCTAAGATGAGGACATCGACCATTGAACAAACAAACAATACGACGGATCCGCCCAACAAAACAGGAAATGGAATTACGACCCAATCCTCCAGAGCCAATAATTTTGAATAAAAACAGTGTGGTCACGACCTCGTGCATTGCAGCGAAATGAAAATGCAAATCGAAGCTCAAAGAACAAATTTATCACTAAGAAAACATTCCATATCACCAGATAAAGTGAGTTAGCAACATAAGAGCTAAGTTAGATAGAAGGATACCGCTCCATCGCACATGGGCTCAGTTCAGGTTGATATTCTGCCATTTTAGTAATGCCTCACTACATTACCTACAATTATTTCTATATGTAATTTATTTTCATCCTCATTTTCCTTATTATAAATTAGATTTTTTATATAGTCTACGCTGGTGGAGCATTGTGGCTTCAAGACATCATGCCATACACGCGAGACGAATTGTATTCATTAATTATTTATTAGAGTAACAATATGGGCAGAACACTTCAGGGAGAGCACTGCACTGCAGGGAGAGCACTGCACTGCAGGGAGAGCACTGCACTGTAGGAAGAGCACTGCACTGCAGGGAGAGCACTGCACTGC
>NW_025931030.1:0-4095 GCF_000764305.2 Hyalella azteca
CAAAGTATTTAAACTTAGTCTGGGTTTTGTATTGAAATATATTTTACTTACTGTAACCGGATTACTTATTAGTTTTTATCGCAAAATAAATCCGCTCATTCCCAATTTATCCATAATTACATTATGTCAATTTTTCGTCATTTTCAGGGTAATAATAGCAATCTTTTATTTTTTAGGGTAAGAAAACCGACTTCCTAGGATCCTTAGTAAACATTCGGTCTTGTCATATACGGCGTCGCTGGCTAAAGTAAGTTGTTGGACCGATTGTGCAGGATAAGATTTGCTAGTCGGATTTTATGAATTCTTAATGTTTATTTATCAGGTCAATTCATTATCCTGCTCAATTCTAGTTTTGTTCATGATGTCTCAATGTCCAGTTGTTGTGTTTATAGTTCAGTTATTTCACTTTATTAATTATACTGTTTATTTTTTTACAGTATTTTCTGCCCATGCCACTTTATTCACTGGTTTAATCAATCTGCAATCTGATCACCAATATATATCTACTATTTTAACTCGTTATTAATTCATGGCCTCTGCGCTAATAATTTACTAAATTTAGTTGCCTCAGAGACATAAGTAGATAACATAGGATTGACCTCACCCGCAAATGTGCCGGCAACATTGTTCTTATTGAAATGAATGAAGTCTGTGAATAGTCGGTGGCAGCGTCACTTGTGGTGGCACTGGCACTGGCAAATGCTGGAGAAGAGCAAGAGGTGGTCCAATTTTTGCATGTGGTTGCTGGAGTGAGTTGTCATAACATCGCAAGAAAACTTTATTAGGGACTTGCGGGTGCGTACTGGCAGACTGTGGCGTAAGATGTGAGTATGTAATCCGGGCAGCGCGTCCTGTATGAATAATAATAACTATTCGCGATACATTGCGGCGTCATGTCCGTGTCAGCAGTATCCTGTATCACCATCAGCGAGGTGTTGACACTCCCTCCAGACATGGTGGTGAAAGGGGCCGTCTCAGAAGTCCTCTTGAGGTCGTAGCAGAAATTGCCCTGGCTCTGAACCGCCACCAAGTCCTTCAGGACTGTCGGCACTTGCACCAGACGCAGGCCGATGGCCTCGCATTTAGCCAGGGACTTGCTGAAAAAACGCAATGGCTAAATTTAAGTTTAAAGTTGAATATTGAACTATTGATAGAATATGAAGCATCAAGTAGGAAAATTCACTACATATGACTCCAAATAAATATCATTTATTCACCTATAATCAGGATGTAGTTTGATGAAGTTACACGGATACGTACGTTTCACCGAAAAATATCATACGCCACCGTCTATAACTTACCTGACCACGAAACTCGTGATCACCGTACGGATTTTTGATATTCTGACCCCCGGGTTTGCATTGCATCGTCGGACCTGAGATCAGCAAAATAATGGGTCAGTGTCCACCCAGTTTGACTCACTCAGGAACGTCGTGAACAGGAGGAGGCAGACGGAAGAGGCGGTCGCCGTTGGTCAGGGACATGCCCCTGTAGTAGAGGCCCGGGAGGCTTGGCGAGTAGAAAATCGGACGCACGAACAGCACACAGTTAGGGACCTGCATGTCCAGTGAAGAGGTTAGCAGTGGATATATAACTTCCCCAGCGGAGATGATATCAGTGGACATCTAACCTGCGAAGGTGAAAGGATATAAACGGATATCTAACTTGCAAAGCTTAGAGGAACCCACAATAAACCCCGTTGTGATTCTAGGAATCCCAAACGTATATCCCTGCTAACAGGTCTTCCATTATTATGATGATCATTACTGATGTACTTGCAGTTGGGTTCTCATCTTTCGCATGCTAGGGATAACAAGAATCAAACTTGTCATGATAACAACAGATAATCAACTGATGTGGTCTCCCAGCATCGCAAACTGTATGTATGTTTATGATGGTGTGCACGATGACCAACTGATAAGTACTCATTTCCTAACTCACTCAACCAAAACCTGTTCATAATTAAAATAAACTTAATTTCACAATTTACCTCTTGTGTTTTGAAAGCAAAGGCCCCACATTGGGGGTTAAGGCGGCACTGTCCCCCACAGGCAACAGGCGAGCCGGCCCACATGCACCTTCTCCTGGTACCCACTGAAACTTTCCTGCGACAGCTGGACTGTGAAGGACAGCCCCTTGCTTCCCACCGCCCGGGGCCGCATCTGAGCGGACAGCTGGCCTATGGGTCCCAAGCCCCTCACATCCCAGGGCTGCGTCAGGGCGCTGACCACCGCCAGCAGCCGGGCCGCCGTCCGCCACTTAGCCATGGGCCAAGTGACTGAAACAATTAATGGAGTGACAAAAACAATTAACGGAATGACTGAACCAGTGAATAATGTGACTGAACATGTGAGCAGTGGCTGAAAGAGTAAGTGGGGAGACTGAACTAATGAGTGGAGAGGCTGAACCTGTGAGCAGAGTGAGAGAACCAGTTAAGGGATGACTGGACTATAGTGAGCGAAGAGACTGACGATTAATTTCATGATTACCAATGCAATCCTGGTGCTCACTGCTCACGTGAATCAATCATTAATAAGAACGATAACCGTCTCTCATTCATGTTTGATGGATCTTCTTCCATATCTTCAGATATGTTTAACTGGATTTTCAGATTTGGTTAACAACACAACAGCTTTTGAAAAAACAACTTAATGAATTTTAAGAAGATCTATTGCAATTATAATTATCTGTTATTCACAATCCCTTTTCAAATTCGGATATCATCCAAGACATTCCTTCTATTTGAGGTCTATTAAACTAAAGTTAGAATTTTCATAGGGTCCAAGCAGTGCGTTATTTAGTTAGCCATCACCAGATTAGCATGTAATTGAAAAATTAATTCTTACGTAGTAAATTAGTTTAATAGTTACTTATATGTTTTGATTTTTCAATAAGCTGCCATGTTATTTCAGTAGCTGTCAATTAGGTAGTAAGGCAACATAATATTCCCATTAATTACTTGTGTTGCCACTCCATCAAGCACAAGCATTAAAGTCTTGCCGCAAAAACAAGCAGGTTGATAAAAAATTAGTAATAGGAATAAAAAGAACATTATGCAGAATCCACTTCACAAACGACCATTGATCATAAACTTTCCTCAAATACGCTTTCCTAGGACCATTTTGACTTGGCCTTTTAAAGTGACAATATTAAAATTCAGATGCCATTTGATATTTTAGTCACATCTATACCGAATGAAAATGAAATTTGAAGTAAATTGCATATATCTTAAAAATGAAATAGTAACATCATATGGGTATTGTGGTGCGGTTATGCGGAAACTATAGCCATATTTTTTTTCTAGAGGAAACGCTGATGGCCCAACTGCTAATCGCCTCCGCATAATCTTTTAATCAGCCTCCTGAAACACAAACTTTACTTTAAATTAGCGTACCCGCAAGAATTTGGTTGGACCTATTACGAAGTCTTGGGTGGTTACCGACTAATCCTGGGCCTGTCTCTTATACACATCTAGATGTGTATAAGAGACAGGGTCAGGGGGACAATTGCNTAATTATTTAAATCAGTAATTCAGTATGATAATAATTCAGTGGGCTGATAATAATATTCCGTTTGATATTAATATTACAGATTATTAAGCAATATGCAATGTGTTGTTGTAATTTTTAGACTTTAAAAAATGTCTACAGAAATAGAATATCAATTTAAATGCATGTCTTAACCGTTTTTGATGAACTTCTGATAAAAATTTACACATTTACATGAATGTTCTCATTACTGCTCAGATCATGTACGTATAGAATTTAAATTGCTATATTCCAGCTCATTTAATTCAATGATTAATTTTATTGCCATATAGGGTATAGGCTATTTATTTATTATGTAATCATGTAATGTAATTATTTTATTTATTGTAGACGTCTTGGGGCTGTTCACTGAAGTTATTGCATTTGAGGACCTCTTGCAGTAACTGGAAATAATTTTTAAAATAATATTTACGACAACCAAGCGATGGTGAAACGAGTGTCAGGAATACAAGATTTATATGGATCCAATTACTTGAAATAATATGATCGTTAAAGTTTAGTAAATGACAACTTAATATTAAATTGTGCTGTTTATGCATTCATTCTA
>NW_025931031.1:0-1345 GCF_000764305.2 Hyalella azteca
ACAAAATTTTTATGTTTAATCGAGTTGAACTACATTTAAGAAATTATAGACAAATTTTTATGTAATAAATAAAATTTAAAACAACATTTGACTATTTCAGGCCTATTTTTTCTCACAAATGTTGCTTGCAGTTGGTAACATGTTGTCGAGCAAGTCTACAGCTTAAACCCACTCAAACCGTACAATAAAATTATAGTATCAGTAGTGTACAATATTGCCTATCAGCAATGAGCATGAATTCCATGAGAATATCGCAAAAATTTATCAATAAAATTATTCCCAAAAGAAATGAAAAGCACGATCAATTTTACGTTTGATGAGACGGCGATACTTTAAAACCATTAGAACAGCAAACTGTTGATATTCTAATATGGCATTATATTCTAACCCATACCATTAGAATAGCAAATTTTTTTTTATTCTAATGAGCTGGAAATTCTTGAAAGTAGCCAAAACCATTGTGGGCTAATAACAAGGAATGACCAGAGTATTAATTTTAACCAGTATTCATTTTCAAACCAAGTTTCAATGAGTCAAAATATCGGGAAACATTCGCTACCAAAACGCAGAATTTCGGTTTCCTATTGATCGAGGTCATGCGATTCATCACGATTAATGAAACTACTAATCCCGAGGGTGTTTGAAAAATTTCATTTAATTGAAAATTCTATAATTTTTGCTCCCAGACTGAAATATCTACGCTATGATTTCGATTTTAGAGAATAGCTTATAAGGTAACTCAAGTCAGCTATAGTATTTTTACTTATAAAAGACGAATTATGCGGTGCATTGATGTTATTACAGCGAAAAGGCCTCAATTCCTAGGCCTAGACCGGGATTAAAGTTACTGGAGATCGTTCGTGATATTTGACAACCGGGATGTTTGTTTCTGCATCCGCAGCAGGGACACCACGATAGGATTAGAACGTACTCGGAATACAGGATGAGCGAACTTTGATCGTGATTCCATTACGATCTATTCTGCCTCGTAGTACCAAGGTAAATCACTCGAAAATGTTTTATCTGGTAATACTAGAGTAAAAATGTGTTCTAATGTGGGTTTGACTAGCAAACAATCCGGCGATATCCATACACAGTCAGTTTGTTCTTTATTTATTTAGCATTTATCTGAGTGGCTCATCATATATAACATTTTGATACCAAATTCAAATAAAAAACTCGCTTCTTTCCTTGATCTTAATATTCTACATTTAAATAAATTATTAAATTTCAGTCGACACGTCGAATAAAAATGAATCGTGTTTTAAAGCCGTGCATTGCTCATACGACATGATATACAAATCGCATATATCACCAACGAGACGCCTCAAGATGATATGCTCTT
>NW_025931032.1:0-1332 GCF_000764305.2 Hyalella azteca
TGGAGGCACTAGCTAACCATTCACCTGGGGGCATCAATCAGCGCCATCAGGCAATCACACACCTGGGGCACTAATGACTAACCTCACAATTCAGCAGACTGTAAAGCATGGCACAACATAGGTCGAGGATGCCATTTTTTAACCAAAAGACACCAAGATGAACCTATATGGGAAACAGCAGTTAAGGGAAGCGTCTGGGTGGTGAAAAAACTTTTTTGTTTACAGACAGATCGTTTTGAAACTTGTTACACATATGTAAAGCAGAATTCTAAGACTTTTTTGTTTGTGTGAATTTTTTTGAAAAAAAAATGTGAAATTCTTACAAAACGGCCCAAAAGGGAGTACTGTAGCAAACTATCTCCTAGGATCTTAAAGCTATAACATCAAGATGCATATCATTCAATGCGTAAGGACCATATCTATTGATTCGTTGTAGCTTTTTTCAAATTTTGAATTTTTGTGGATGTGGGAGCACTTTTCCCAAAATTTTTACTTTTTTCCAATTCCCGCCCCCTTTTCCAAAATATTTTCAGAACTATAACGAAATTAAAAAAAAAAGCTACAACGAATAGATATTTTAATTACGAATTGAATGGTATATCTCTGATTGCTGTAGCTCAGGGTGGAATTCTAGAAATGGAAGTTCACTTATAAAAAAGCTTTCAATCCAAGGTGGAATCCTTTCCTCAGATACAGTGCTCTGCCAAGTGCCAGGTGACTGACTATAAATGAAAAGGAGAATCAAAATTCAAAAGTGGACAAACTGTTTCAATTGTACAGTACCTCAGATTTGTTGTAAAATTGTTTGATAGATATTTTCTATTTTTCTTTTATTTAATGGATTTTTTGAAAATTATCCAGGCTTTTTGTTTGTAATGATCAAGTTTAAGTTGAGTATTTAGTTAACCAGTACTGTAGAGTGTAGACATATACCATATTGGGGGCGGGGCTTATGGGCACAACCAATCACAGCTTGAAAGCATCTCCATCAACCAATCACAGCTTGAAAGCATCCCTATCAATTAACTAATTACAGCTAGAAAGCAGATAACATTACAATTCTATTAACAAATCACAGCTGGAAAGCTGGAAGGGGCTAAAATCACAATCCCATCAACCAATCACAGCTGGAAAGTGGAAAGTGATAGGTTATGTACAGTGGGGGGAAATAAATATTCGTACACTTGAAAAATCGTATTTTAATGTATGTAAGTACACAAACTTAACAGGAAAAGTGATTTAAATTATGTATAGAGACGCATAGTATTCAAAAATACTATCAAAAGAAATTAAATCTCAATGCAACAAAAAACAATGCAACATGTTCACTTT
>NW_025931032.1:1432-2602 GCF_000764305.2 Hyalella azteca
GAAAAGTGAACATGTTGCATTGTTTTTTGTTGCATTGAGATTTAATTTCTTTTGATAGTATTTTTGAATACTATGCGTCTCTATACATAATTCAAATCACTTTTCCTGTTAAGTTTGTGTACTTACATACATTAAAATACGATTTTTCAAGTGTACGAATATTTATTTCCCCCCACTGTATATGATATGAAATATGATTGACTGAAAGTGGAAAGTTCCTGGCCTTTCCAAGCTTTCAGGTCCTGCTTTCCAATATGCTATGTGTACTGGTTAATTTAATATCCCTCTAGAATTCCACATTGCTGTAGCTTCATAACTCTAGAAGGAGATAGGTTTGCCATGACAAAAAGTTAACTTTTGCCAGCGCAACAAAGTCCCATGCGCATAGGAATAGCCACTCAAGGATGGTGGGAGCGACTGCTAGCACACTACCCCATAGGATGCCAGTTGGGCTACTGAAGCTTGGCTCCAGCAGACAGTCTATTTATAGTGCTCAGCAGCTAATTTCCCCTATCTAATTTGTTGAAGAGCTCCCCCACCTCCCTCCATTCCATGATCTGCCCTGAACACACAAATCAATGTACAGAGATGGTTATAGTACTGTTGGATAGCTTAGAATGTAAGCTTTAAGACAAGACTAAAAACCAGAAAAGCCAAAATTTCGACACCATCCTCAATGGTCTATAAATATTAAGGAAGCAACAAGGAATACGTTATAGCACACAAACTAGAAACAAACGCAGTTGATTATCTTCCGACAGTTATCATCAAGCATGCTACGTTCGTTGTTCAACTGTCACAAGCAGTGAAGCTATAAAGCAGATCCAGAGTCAGTCTAGACACTCGTATCTCTATACAATTCTTCCAAGGAAGTTGCAATATTCCTCCGAGTGTAATGAGTAATATTAAGGGGAGCGTCTACCCTAAATTTTATCTTGGTTATTTACAAACGGATCACTGTGAAACTTGGTACATATATGTAAAATAGAATTCTAAGACTTTTTTGTTCGCGTAATTGTTTCGAAAAAAATTATAGAAAATGTGAAATTCTTAGAAAACAGCAAAAAAGGGGATACCGTAGAAATTTATCTCCTCCTAGGATTTTCAAGTTACAACATCGAGACACATATCATTCGATGCGGAAAGACTATATCTATAATTCATCGTACG
>NW_025931033.1:0-5700 GCF_000764305.2 Hyalella azteca
TGCACACGAAAGCTGACTTTTTATACTATCAGAATCGAAATTTTACCTAACGACAGGCGTTTTACCAAGAACCATTTCCGTGGATCACAAAGAGCGCGACTATACTTGTTTCGATGAAAAGGAATTGAAATAAGCTTCAAAAAGGTATCGACTTGAAATAAAACGAACGGCCGTCCTCGTCCGGCGATCGCAAAATAATATGCATTATATTAAACCTATAGGCTTCATGGTGGTCACAATTTTGAAAATGATAATTCAATAAAATAATATGCGCGCTGGACTAACTCTGAAGCCGTGATTGTGGTTTGAACCATCTCATCATTAAGTGTGCTTGAACATAAATTTTACAAAGAAGTTCAGAGCATCCGGTAATTAAGGAATAACTATAGTTTAGTTGTTTAGTTCTTAAAATACGACGCTCACCTTGCGCTAACACTCTTGCCAGGTCACCATGCTCGTAATCATCATCCTCCTGCTTAATGATTAGTAGGTCCTCGGCATCATCATTATCAGTTGTTGCTCTGACGAGCAAAGCAGTGGTGAATAAAAAGATCAAGATGGCAGCCTTTCCCAAATTCATCTTGTTCGTCATACTGAATTTTCTGCAATAAATTCCGACATGGATCACTCATTCTTTATTTCCTCTCATGTAGAAGCGAAATCATTTGTAGTCATATAAATTCACACGAAACTAAGTAAATTATTTTGAGTATAAGTGGGGAACAGCATAAGTATATCATTTGTCATTTAATTGTAGGGAACAGCACAAGTATCCACATGTCGTCAAGTTACGCAAGCCATATTTGTCAAACAATAGTAATTATCACGAATTGTCGTTGTCATACTCAAAATCTGCCGACATATTAGTTCCAATACCGTACTTTAGTTGGGCGGCTCTAGGACATATGAATAACTTGCTCACAGAAGCGGAAAACTCTAGCAATTGAGAAGAATGGATTTAGATTAAGCGTTGTGGTGAATACTGTTTATTGTATATATGACGCGAACGCTTCCCAGGTGTTGCGGCGCGCATGACGGTCCTTAATGTGCGTTAATCACTGTACGTGATATCTTATGCATCACATGAAATGGGTCGGTACGCAAGTTTTTGCTTTACGTAACGTTCTACACTTGAAAATCGAAATCAAGAAGGGTAATACATGAACGAGTGGACATATCATATTGCAACAAAAATATGATACCATATTTTCCCTTTCTATTGAAAGTCACTGACTAGTACGCTCTGGTACTGATCGGAAACCAGAATTGTTCGACCTTGATTATAAGAACCGCTATTCCAAGAATCCAATCCTGCTTCACAACGTTCAAGCCTCACATTATTTGCCAACATTTGTAAGGCTAAATATAACATATCACGCAAGCATTACGCCACATCTGACGCAATATTCTGTGAGCTACGTGACTAATTATATTTCACCTTATATTTATGTTACTCGCTATTTATGATATGCCACGCCACTTGGCTCACGGTGCGTAACAAGTGACGTATCTATTGACGTGCTTCATCTAACGTTTTACAGGCGTAAGACTTAGCCTACGGCGAGTTCTCGATCAGACTAAGCGTCTCTCAACTTACAGGTATGGCGAGTTAAAATGTGCAGTCTCAATATATAAACATTATGGGTAACGAAATTTAAATTTATGAAATACGAAACCGATGATTTGCATGCAACAGAGGACACCTCAGTTGAGACGAACTGCCACCAGGGTAACAGTCAACAGGATAACAGACAACAGTCAACAGGATAACAGACAACAGTCAACAGGATAACAGACAACAGCCAACAGGATAACAGCCAACAGGATAACAGCCAACAGGATAACAGCCAACAGGATAACAGCCAACAGGATAACAGCCAACAGGATAACAGCCAACAGGATAACAGCCAACAGGATAACAGCCAACAGGATANGGTAACTAGATATTCTTAAATGAACTAGATATTCATATAAATAGTTCAAATTTAATTTTATGACTCGTCAGTAACTCTGCTGTGAACTCGTAGGCTACAACATTAGTTGCGCATTGATCAGTTCAATAAAAATAATCATCTTCTAACCCCATAATTCAGTTAACTACTCGGACATTAAAACTGTCACATGAAATCTCGTACTGGAAACCTATTTTAAAAATCAAAGAACGAATGTGGTTTTGCTGAACAATTTAGACTTGGTGGCTGAAGGCGCAAATCCTCCAAACCGAGGTGATATTGGACCGATTCAGTACGAGCTTGGACACGAGTGAACACGTCTATATAGTGATGCGTCTAGATTCAATAATGAGATTAGTGATTATGTCAGCAGTACAAAATGCGATAATTTTTAAGGGGCAAAAAAATTGGGAAATAAAACACGAATGCATGATTGATTCACACACTTCACTGGAGGAAACTTCATCAGGCTTGGAATCTCGTGACGACAAGTAAGAGCCTTTTATCCAATCAAACCAAGTGAAAATTAATCGGTCATTAAATAACAAGAAATTCAAACTTCGTAGCTGGACTATTGATGTTCGCTTCTTTGGAAACCTGGATTGACAAGGTCATATGCAAAAAATGCAATGCTCTAGACCCTAGCGTTCAATGAATGAGAAGAGGGCCCCAAGTAATGACGGAGTGTAGAGCAGTTGGACGTCCGGCATGACTCTCTGCAAGACCGCGATATCTTCCGGCAGGATGTTAGTGGCATTGTAAAGTGTTAATACCCGAAGCCGTGGTAGGTTGGTCCTGATATTGATGAAGGCGTTCACGGTCAGAATCACGAAATTTAAAGTTAACATTTCCAACTTCTTGCACTGATAGATATCATCGAATACATCCTCTCTAATACGCGTAAACTTTGCCAGGTATAAATACTTCACACATGGTATTGCGCTGACAATCGTCTTGTAAACTTTGTCGTCCAGCCAACCTTCAAGGTCTAAGCGGAGGAAAGATAAGCTTGAACATACTGGAACACTAAATGCTTCACATAAAGAAGTTAAATTTAAGTTAGAATGCTTGAACCAAATGCATTGGATTTGTGCGTTGCGCAGGAGTCTGCTAAAAAATCGCGTTTGAGTCGATTCGTCAAAATGATCGATCAGAGCTATGATCAAACTACGACAGTGGCCCAATTCCGTCATTTTCTCCATAAATGCGCAATTTCTTCGTGTAACAGTGATGGCAATAAACCCAAATAACTTGTTCATGTAATCTTTCATGACGAGATTCTGATGCCATACATGAGGAAAATACCTTACCGCGACTCGGCCGTTGATATGATTTGAAAGAATAGTTAGAGTTTCGTGGTTCACCCACTTGCAAAAATTTATATTTACTAAGGTATCCTTCGGCATCCGCAACAGCGTTGACAAAATAGCTCTGCCAGTTTTTGATGACATCGACGTATTATTCATGTCTAAATAATTGAGAGAATCGCAACGTTCACACAGCGCAACCATTGCAAATTCGTTCCTCAATTTTTTGCTCGAAATGTCAAGATTTTTCAAATAAATGCAATTCTCTGCAATAGTCTGAAGGATCATGTGCAGATGAGGTTGTCCTGGAATAGCGAGAGTCACCAGCCTATTCATTTCAGACAACATCTTGCACATAAATCTTGCTCTTTGCCTGCGCATCGACTTTTTACAAGTTAAGCTCCAGCTAAAATTATTTTTAAATACAGTCCTCCATCGACGACAAACCCACATCACTCGTCAACGATCGTTTCCAGGAATGAACTCGAATACGCGCGTCAGTAATTTATCACTTAATTTCTCCATTCTCCGAGCTCCTAGAGATTAGCTTTTATCTTAATCAAGCTTGAGTTCGATGAAACTGTTCCAAGGAATGAAGATGAAATTAGAAATGATAATAACAATTATAGTGACATTTATGTACCAACAGAAGCAATTTAAAATGAAGTTTGAGGACAACAACGTACGCAATAAGAAGAATGATTGGGTCACATTGTCCATATACACTTTTTTTTTAACCCAGAACATGCAGAGAGCCAATGTAGACCTAATACGCCGTTATGCTGAGCCAAACTGGCCGGGTCTCAATGATCCATTGCAAGTGTAATAAGCTAATTGTTATTTTGACAAATCTCACTCATTTATCTGAGTGAGTATGTAAGTACGTAATATCAATTTATGATGACATTGTAATCTATATAAATTAGGGGCGCCTCACTTCTCTGAATTTCAAGGATAATATCTCGATGTTGTTGAAGATTATTAAAAATATAATAAAAAATAAAAATAATAAATTTAATTGAAAAATTAAACAATTTATCACTCCCAAAAATTCAAATCTTATTTAAATACATTCGTGATAGTACCTCAAGTTGCCTCCTGCTTTCGCTCCTTTGATGTGGCCACTTGATGCGAGTGACGGCACTTCGCTGTCTTTTCCCCTCTGGAAAAGAAAAACATTATTAAACCCCAGCTAAGCCAGACAATTTGGATACTCCTACCTTCTTGGGATATCGCTTTAAATTTCTGAGAGCAACGTACTTCACTACCGACAAATGAACACGCGATCAACACTCGGCAAGGAAGCAAAAGCAAGCAAGCTAAAGGCAACAAAAATAACACAATATCTAAAGGCCGCAGGCGCAAAAATCATATGCTCGCACCCACAACTCGAACCCCAACCCTCCATAAATAGAGTCCCAAGCTCCCACAACTGGAGTCCCAAGCTCCCACAACTGGAGTCCCAAGCTCCCACAACTGGAGTCCCAAGCTCCCACAACTGGAGTCCCAACCTCCCACAACTGGAGTCCCAACCTCCCACAACTGGAGTCCCAACCTCCCACAACTGGAGTCCCAAGCGCCCACAACTAGAGTCCCAAGCGCCCACAACTAGAGTCCCAAGCGCCCACAACTAGAGTCCCAACCTCCCACAACTGGAGTCCCAAGCTCCCACAACTGGAGTCCCAACCTCCCACAACTGGAGTCCCAATCTCCCACAACTGGAGTCCCAATCTCCCACAACTGGAGTCCCAACCCCACAGCTGAAAAATCCTCCAGTACCTTAAATAAAGATGCTGGATTTAAAGCAATAACCAGTGAAATGAGCGCCTCCTAATATGAACCATTGAAGTTATCGCCTAGTATGTATACAAAGTATTAGGCACGTCAATAGACCCTGTATTTTCCAAGCTGACTTGCCACATCAAAAATGTAGGATTAAATTCTCGTCCAATATACCAATCAGGGATGGTCGAGTACAATTTCGCTTGAAGTTTAGTGACCAAACTTTCACAAGCATTGGAAAAACCAAAATTCACATTTCTATCTATTTTACGACACATATCAGCAGTTTTTTTTCGTCAGTTTTTAACCAGGAATTTAAAATCAAATTGAACCCCATTTGAATCCACTTTCTATTTATTCATCGAAACGTCTCTGAGACAAGCTCCATAATCGGTTCAACAGTTTAAAAACCATTTTTTCAAACTTTAGTTTAAAACCTCGACATCCAACGGCTGAAAGAGTATCAAAATAACACCGTCAATAATCCACTTGCTCATGTAAATTTCACAATAAATAATCCGTGTTGCAAAAAGATTTGAGCGCCATAGATTGTTGGATGATTTATTCCTCAACGAATTTCGCCAATAGCAAACGTCAACCAAACTTTACAAACTGGACACTCAAAACTTGCAATGCACTCAGTAATCTACCCAGAGTAT
>NW_025931034.1:0-650 GCF_000764305.2 Hyalella azteca
AACATTTTAAAGTTGTCGTACGTGGCGGCAACCATCAGTGCAAGTCATTTTGCGCTCACTAGAACGTATCCTTTTTGGGAAGTAGGCGCGTGACATTATTGTTCCGGTTAGTCATGTCAGGTCGTTGAGGGTTAAGTGTGAATCAATATTATTTCTACGCTTATTAAGGACTACAAGTGCCAAACTAAGTCTTGAGCCTTAGCGGATGTTTTTTAGGTTCAGTGGCATTACAGGAAGATATTATACAATATTCTTATATCTGAAACACAATATTTTCTAAATCTTATCAAAGAACGAGAAGGCAATTACGTTTAAACATTAAACTTCCACCAAAGTTGCGCATTGTTTCATCCTTTAAAACAGGAACAACAGAAATATAGAACCAAAAAATAGCAACTCGATAATCTAAAAAAATCTGCGGCACTCGAAATGGCTTGAAGATAGACAGTAACCTGCGACACGAATGTGACATGTGCTACCTTGATACTGGCCAGGACTCGGGCACTTGGAGTTATGAAACTCTGTCATGACTCGGACACTTAGAGTTATCAAACTCTGTTACTCGGACACTTGGAGTTATGAATCTCTGTTACTCAAACACTTGGAGTTATGAAAATCTGTCATGACTCCTACACTTGGAGTTATGAAAC
>NW_025931035.1:0-441 GCF_000764305.2 Hyalella azteca
ACCTCATCTGAGGTTAGGTTTCAGATAGCATTGTTCTGTTTTAAAATTTACCGTCCTTTGACAAGTGGCCGTTCGACTGAGGGCTGGTTCGACCCACGGCCTAGATATGGACGGCTTGAAGTGCTGAAGGCTACATTCCGGAAGGCAGGAATCATGATGGTCCATTACATCCAGGGCAGTGGTGGTCTTCGGCAGGCGACCCGGTATGAAGAGGTCATCGTCAGAGCTGGCCAGCGTTACTTGGAAATGTAGCGGCTCTACCGCTACCGCTACATGCTCTAAATGTAGCGGGCGCTACCACTACACCCACTAGATTGTAACGGGCACTATCGCTACCGCTACATTCAAATGTAGCGCGCTTCATTAGCCGCTACAATGGCCAAAATTATTGGAAATCTCTAAATATTTATTGTTCTGCTATTGGGATTTACTCATTAACAT
>NW_025931036.1:0-390 GCF_000764305.2 Hyalella azteca
GGTTTAAATATCTCGATTGCTTCTTTTACCTCTCATGGGAGTCTGAAAGTTTCCTCCCCCAGACCCTAAAGGGCGACTTTGGTAGAAAAGTAAACTGCCTAAAACGGAGTTTGCTCTAATTATTTTCGTTTTTAACATGTTGAAAGCTCTATTTGATCTTTGGATTGTTTCTTCCTCGAATTTAATCGTATCAGTAAAGAAAAAGGAAAAAAGCTCTGTGGATATCATTTCCGCCTTAGCCAGCTTTCCTTTCCGTTGTCCTTGAGCGGCGCCACGGTGTCGGCGCGGCCTGCATGAGGTGGCCTCAGCACAGCCTAAAACTCCGAGCTCTAATTAGATTGTTTTCGTTCCTCAAACGAAAATAATTAGAGCAAACTCCGTTTTAGGCTG
>NW_025931037.1:0-262 GCF_000764305.2 Hyalella azteca
TAATAAACGATCGTTAATAAACGATCGCTAATAAACTATTGCTAATAAACTATCGCTTATTCGGAATGTTCATAAAATTTTTTGGGCTTAAAAAGAAATTCGAAAAGAAGTTAACGAGGCGGCCCAAACTGCCGCGCGCTCTGCGGGTCGGGACGCCTGGCGAAGGACCATCTTGTCTCAGGCCGTCTGCTGCGACGTGAACTGCGATCGCAGGACTGCGGCTCCTAAAATTGTGTCAGTAGATCGCAGGACTGCGGCTCCT
>NW_025931038.1:0-551 GCF_000764305.2 Hyalella azteca
ATTTTATCTGCCTCAGTAATAGACCAGGGCTTTTTCTCATTGATATTCTCATTAATAATCCCGATACAAGACTCAGCCAATCTCATTAACAGTTTTCAAATCTCATTAACAGTTTCAGTGTTGCTCATGCTCGCCAATAAAAATTCTTCAGAAACTAAAGTCTTCAGGTTCTCTCGGTGACTAAAGGAAGAATGTAAAGCTACCTATTTAATATAATAACCGTCTATAATTAACAGTGATCTACAGCAATTCAATGTTAATATTCCATCAGTTGGTGACTCCTGCGTCTGGACGCTTAAACGAACTCATTACGATTTTCTATAATAATAAGTCAATTCTAGTTAAGAATTTTTTATTAGTGCATTACATTATTATTATTATTATTATTAATAAAATCATTATTATTATTACTACAATTATTATTATTATTAATATTTTATTATAATAATTATCATTAATATTAGTATTATTATTTTTTGTATTCTTACTATTAAAATATTATAAGTGCATTGTATTTTGTATTCAGTATTGCTACATTCTATGAATGCATT
>NW_025931039.1:0-386 GCF_000764305.2 Hyalella azteca
ACTGACATCAACCCAACCATCACGTTGGGTGATTTTGAAATGTTTTTCCATTAGAACTACATTGATTATCATACGTGTTGATGACACTGGTAACCCTAAGCTGTGAGTCAGATTCTTCATCAATGTCCAAGAAAAATTTCCCATAGACACCGAATAGTTTTATAATCGGAAAAAATTCAAAAGAGGATTTAAGAATTTAATTTAAATTTAAAATTAAAAAAAGTAAAAATTTCAAATTCTTGAAATAATGAGCAAATTAGTGAATCTGTGGAACGTGAACTTTAAAGTAGAGAGAGATTAGGAATGATGAACCACTCCCTACATGAAGTAGGGAGAGATTAGGGATGATGAACCACTCCCTACATGAAGTAGGGAGAGATTAGGGA
>NW_025931040.1:0-1220 GCF_000764305.2 Hyalella azteca
AGACTGAAGCGTGCAAACTCAAAGAGACCATGGTCGGACAGAGAGTTTGGTCATGCCTAAGGCAAATTGACCGCGTGCTGAGGTCCATTTTGATTGCCAAAACCGCCAGACCTCCTGGCGGACCATAGATTTTAGTTCTGTTACGTCAAGAGGAAGTTCAACCGGGATGCTCTCCGATGAGGCTGCCCTCCTGGCGACCTTGTCTGCGGCTTCGTTCCCCCTGGATGTAATGGACCATCATGATTCCTGCCTTCCGGAACATAGCCTTCAACACTTCAAGCCATCTGTATCTAGGCCGTCCGCCGTGGGTCGAACCAGCCCTCGGTCAAATGGCCACTCATCGAAGGACGATAAATATTTGAACAGAACTATGCTATCTGCGACTGAAACCTAACCTCAGATGCGGTGAACGTAAAATTGCGTAATTCAACAATGCCCAGAAGTCAGATTTGATCCTCGGCCTGATGGTGCACGGCAGGCAATAGCCTGCATAGTGGCAAAGCAGAGAGTTTTTTAGACTCTTCCTCCAGTTCATTTTTGAGCCCTATAAGTAGACCAGTAAAGTATTTTGGATACCACTCAGATACCAGAATTATCATACATAAGAAATCTGTTAAAATCTTGAGTAAATGAGGAAATAAAAAATGAACTGATTCTAAAAAATTGCAGGTTTGACTTTGCCACTATGAGTGACGGCAGGTTCTATGCGAGGCCGGAGGAAGACAAAGCCGAGTGGTTCACGGCTGATTGGTGGATGTCCGGAGAGATCCAATTATTCCAAGGCGTTCCATTCAGGGCTCATTGGTGCACAAAATTGGTGGTGCACGGCTGCGCTCCCAACCCCAAGAGGCCTGGTTTCAATCCCAGCTCTGTGTGACAGTTTTTGGTCAGAATTGGCAACAACTAAGGAGGCCAGGCGGTAAAGGGAAGCATATCGGTCAAAATCAACAGTTTAGGCATTTCCGGTTTTTAGTCTCTCTTAAAGCTGACATTCTGAGCTATACAACGGTCCCAAAACCATCTCTGTTCTCTGTACTGTGATTTATGCGTTCAGGAGTCAGGACAGATCCCACAATGGAGGGAAGTAGGGGGTCATTACAGCAATCCCTTGATTAACGCGGTTAATAAATCCCCGAGTTTTACCGTGTTAAGCAAAACCGCGCTAATCAAACTTAAGAATATATGGGAATAATTATAATGAATCCTCAAAAATAGCAAAG